>NC_079212.1:19849945-20149945 GCF_029633865.1 Lampris incognitus | reverse complement strand
TGGAAGAGCCCACACCCGCTTGCACATTCAAGTTCAATTACAGGTTCAAGTTCATTTATCCACCGCAGTGCAGAGCCCGACCCCCTCAAACCTGCTGGAATAATTAAATATTCTGAGGCTGAACCGACGCGATCGGGCCGAGCCTGACAGGGTTCGGATTGAGAATTACAAACTCAGCTGTTCAGATATTTACATTTTCCCACATGACGAATTTTAAGAATGAGTTTCAACGTTTGCTTTGTATTTTGAGCACAAAATGAAAGAAGGCAAACAACTGGAGCCTGACGCTCCTAATTCACTCGTTTAATTTTCTTCATCAGATTATTTGTCTCTGTCTGGCGCGACATGCATTTTGCTACATCCATGCCATTGTAATAATGTGAGACTGTTTACCCACAATAGACTATTTATTAAATGTAAAATATCAGGTCAGGGAGTCTGAAGGCTTTCAGACAGATCTACATCATCATCACCATCAGAATAATGTTTATGTACACGGCACCTTTTTAAAAACTGGTTGTGCTTCACAACAAAGTGGAATGAAAGTAAAAGAAAAGAAGTGCAGTTGGGTCAGTTGGATGATTGAATTTATTTATTTAAGAGCACGTCAAATTTGTACGACAAATAATTTGACAGTAATAACTTACAGATGTGAAACACGTCATACTAATTGACGGTGCATTAAAATAAGGCTCGAGTGAGCAAGTATGTCTCATTCTGTTAAATGCCTTTTGCCTGGACTCCTCTCTCCTTGTTTCTGTAAGTGTTTACGTGTTTAATTAGGTGTTTATTTACTTGATTGTGATCACTGGCGTAAATATAGGTGGTGTAGCCGGTGCAGTGGAACCAGGGCCCGTCGCTAGGAGGGGCCCGTCAATATTTCTGCATGCATTGTGCTAGTCCAATGTTACGTGTCTGTTTTGAGCATGTGATGATAGCTTGTTTAGCGCGCGCAATATCATTTACCTATCTAGCCTACCTAAGTAACGTTAGAATAATAAAATCAAGCAAGCAAGCATGAGTTACACACACAGAAGTGGATGTAAAAAGAGTAAGGAGAGCAAGGAAAAAAAGAAAAGCTTCAATGTGTGCTGCGTGCGTGCCAAACCATGCAATCTACCAGGTTTTGAGTGTGATGTGTGCTCCCCTGTTACAGTGGAATGACAAGGCTATTGGCTATATTACAGCCTAGTTGCTTTGTTGACTTGTTTCATTGCCTTGTCGACTGATTTGATTTAGAGACCGTCTGTTTAGGTTTCCCAACTCTGTCCGTGGTGCGTCCGCTCTCCGTGGTTCTGAAGTGTAGCCAATCTTTGACGTACCGACCTTTACAATAACTAATCTGTGTAAACTTTGTCTGTTACTTTGATATTTCTATTTTATTTGTTATATTTTATGCTGTGAAGCACTTTGTGATTGTATATCTGTGAATGGTGCTATACAAATAAATTATTAAAATTACTTGCTAAACCCACCTATGGTGGTGGTGGTGTGTGTGTGAGCGAGTGCGAGAGAGACGGGGGGGGGGTCTACGAGGGTTGCCTGCATCAGGGCCCATAATAAATGTGTTACGACAGTAATTGTGATACGTGCCACGGGGAGGGCTCGAGATTAAGTTGGACATGGTTTTAGGCGATTAACACGAGCTTTATTCAATAATGTCTTTCCCTCGCAAGGGCCGATGCGCTGCTCTCTCATGAGCCGCGCCCCCTCTCTCCGCGTGCAGCCGAGGCTAAGCCACACCCCCTACCATAGTGACGTACGTGTTTATTTGCATACAGAGTGGGGAAGTGAGATCCGATCACAAGTATCCGTCGCCAGGTCTCATTTATAAAACAGTGCGTAGGATCCTTACTAAAGGTGTACGTGCACACAAAAGCCGAAAATGGCGTGGGCCAAAAAAAAAAACCCAAAACACTTAAATGTGTGAGAGGCATCGTTATACAACCTGGCTTCAATTCACCACCTCACCATCTGCGTTTACGTACAGGTGCGCACATTCTCCCGTCAAGTTTGTTTTTATAGATCACAAGTTTTGCGTGGGAAGTGGCGGACGCCTCTTTCAGGCACCGTTTTCTGCGTACGCAACGGTTATAAACGAGACCTGCATTTGCCAGGACTTAAGCCCCTACCGTTTTGAGTGTAGCCTCGAATATAATTTTAACTTTAAGCCTATGTGAAGCCCGACATAAAACGTAACGTGTGTGACTGTCCAATAGTCTTCGTAATATAACAGCTTGTCAAAATAAACGCAGGTCTCTAAACTGCCGTGTGTGTGTGTGTGTGTGTGTGTGTGCGCGCGCGCGCGCGTACGCCGCGAATGTGTGGGTGGGTCTTATGGTCAGCGCTGAGTGACGTCATACAAATTAAAGCGCGAAGAGACGAGCAGAGGAGAAACGGCAGAGCGTGCAGGAAAAAAAAAGCGACAACTCAATCTTTTTGGATTTTTCCAAAAGAGAAGGAAGGGTAAGAAGTTAGCCTAACTCTTCAATAATGGTTGAAATTGCCTGTTGACTGATGAAGAGAAAGTCTCTTCATCATAATTGTACAATCATGGTGAACAGAAAGTCCCTTCATCATGATTGTAGGTGCCGTTTAGCTAGCGGGCCATGCTCATCAGATCTCACAGCATACTTTTATTGTCCTTTAGCAGTGTTTTTCTCGTAAATAAATCAAATTTCCATAAAACGAACTAAAACTTTGAAAGGTAAATAAGGTGCCAGAGTGTATAAAAAAAGCATCAAAATAGAGCGTGTTTATAAAAAAAAAGAAATTCCGGGGCGGACCCCCCTACAGAAGTCCGGGCTAAGCCCCGAATGTCCTCAAATCCTGGAAACGCCCCTGGCCACTCGAAACGCACGTGGAGACGCATTCTAATGCCAGGTGTGAACTGACATATTTACAGCTGTCCACTTGTGATCGGCTCATCCAAGACGTATGTCAATGCCAGGTGTAAACAGGCTGTGTGTGAGTGACCACGATTTGCGGCGCATAGCCCACAGCAGCATTTGTGTGGCCGTCGGGGGGGGGGGTTACATTATCTTTAAAATGTAATCCTGGAAAATAATCCCCCGTTTTTAAAAATTGTATCGATAATCAGATTATATCTTTTTTTCTGTAACTGTGTTAGAATACAGTTACATTTTTTGTATCCTGATTACCTAACGCCCGTTACTGTCTTCCGTTACTCACCTATGCTGTGAATAGATTAATATCCTGATTCACACTGCTCTTCAGCCCTGTATTGATAATGAGCGGTAGATTGAGGACTAGCAACATAGTGCCTCATTGGTAAGACTTGGTGCCTTACAGAAAGAGGATCCTGGGTTTGATCGTGGTCTTCCCACATGGAGTTGGCATGTTTTTTTTCTGTTTTGTGTAGATTTCCTCATGGTACTACATTTTCACCATTAGTGCAGTACAGTATGAAAGGTTTGTGTTTGTGGGCCGTGTGATGGACTGGTAGACTGCTGGGATAGAAGCCATCCCCTTATGACCCTTCTTTGGGTTAAAGGATAATTCCCTTTTTTATAACCTGGTTCTGATTTTCATAGTTTTTTTTATCAGTTATGATATAATTTTACTTACCGGCTTTGTTTTGGAGACTTTGGACACAAGACCACTGCTATAGACAGAGCTTCACAACTGAACAGGATCGTTAAACCCGTGCTTTCATCATCAATGACAAAAACAAACAAAAAACAAAAAACAGAACCTTGTGCCTCACTCAGACTGTGTGTATGATGTCCCATTATCTATGGTTTCTCAGTTGCGATGGTCGATAGTTACCCACCATTTAAGTGAATTGCGGATTTATGGTCTGAAAATTCATAAATCTGCACTCCACTCCCTGGTCAGAGGCGCCACACAAAGGCTTTATTGTGTTGGATGGTCCAGTTGGAGAAATCAGAATTCGAGACGCAGCACAAATTGGCTGAGTTCTGACGTCACCACTCTTTCCAATATGGCTGAATGCGGAGAGTCATATGCTAAAAGCCGGGCGGCACGGTGGCCCAGTGGTTAACGCTTTTGCCTCACAGCAAAAAGGTCCTGGGTTCGAACCCCAGGCTGTCCCAGGTCCTTTCTGTGTGGAGTTTGCATGTTCTCCCCATGTCTGCGTCGGTTTCCTCCCACCATCAAAAAGACATGTGTGTTAGGGTTAACGCTCCTGTCTGTGTCCCTGAGCAAGGCAATGGAAAGTAGAACTGGAGTTGGTCACCGGGTGCTGCAGCTGCCCACTGCTCCTATACAATAGGATGGGTTAAATGCAGAGAACAGTTTTTTTTGTAACAATATAACTTATTGTAATAATACAATGACAAAATAAAGTGGCTCTCTTCTTCTAATTTCATACAATAAAGCTGAAAATGAACCAGGAGTAGAAATGTAAAAGTGCTATAGCATTGAATTTCCTGTGGAAGCCACACATACAGCAGACACTTGCTTCCATCTGTGCTCACTTCCATCTTTTCTTCAATCTTCCAACCCTAAAGCATGCGTATACAAAATACTACTCAGATGGCCAGGTTGTGACATATTCCCGTTTTGGAGAAAAGTACAACCTGATATTATTTGAATTGGCTGCTCTTTCCTGTAAGTTGAACCCTGAAGTAGCTCAGCAAAGTGAGTAACCATAAATAATGTCAGACATTTGGGTACTATCTTTTAACTTGCACTATTGTTTTCACTTTTAAATACATGATTTAGATAACAGGGTTGAATTGGACTTGTTGAAACATGGCTGACGCTCCTGTTCAATTGCCCGAAAGGATGCTGTTGTAAAACTGTGTGGTCCTGTGTCCAAAATCTCCAAAATGAAGCCGATTAGTAAAACGAAATCATAACTGATGTGCACGATGACAAAAACAAAGAAAATAAGACAAGGTTGTAAAAAACGCAATTATCTAGAGGATGAATGAATGAATGGATGAGGGCTTATAAGAGGTACATTTATATTCAGCTGAGGCAAAAGTACAGGAAAATGTACTCCTCCACGATCTGCTGCAGTATGTGCCTGCCAGTGATGTGGGGATGATAGATAAACATGACCGGTTGATTGTGTATATTTCATGCGGATGGCAAGTCTAAACATTTGAAGAGCATGTGTGCTTTCATCTCAGGAGACGGACACGTGTATCAGTGAAAGGCTGAAAAGTTCAATTACACACAAGCAACCACAATATTTTGGGGACGTCATGTGAGATGATGGAGCTGAATGGGGCAAGTGTGTGAAGAGAGCCAACCCAACAAAGAGGAAATAACGAACATGATTGATTACACGAGGATTGGAAAAAGAAAATGTCTTCAGTTGTAAATGTCCTCCTTTTGAAAAAAAAAATCCCTCAGCACCAGGAAGAGTTGCAAGCACATCCCTTCCTTTTGCTCTTATCTGGCCCCTTCAGTGGTGCACAGTGGCTATATATATACCTAACTAATGCATTTCTTTCTGACTGACATTTTTCCAAGCAAAAAAAAAAATAATAAAGAAAAAAAATCCCACCTGCATTTGGGTATCGTAGTGGTCTATTTTGTTGCCTACCAACATGGGGATCCCGGTTCGAATCCCCGTGTTGCATCTGGCTTGGTTGGGCATCCCCACAGACACAGTTGGCCGTGTCTGTGGGTGGGAAGCCGGATATGGGTATGTGTCCTATTCACTGCACTAGCGCCGGCTCTGGTCAGTTGGGGCGCCTGTTCAGGAGGGGAGCGGGAACTGGGAGGAACAGCGTGATCCTCCCACGCTCTCCATCTCCTTGGCAAAACTCCTCAGTGTCAGGTGTAAAGAAGTGGCTGGCAACGCCACGTGTATTGGAGGAGGCATGTGGTAGTCTGCAGCCCTCCCCGGATCGGCAGAGGGGGTGCAGCAGCGACCGGGACAGCTCGGAAGAATGGGGTATTTGGCCGGGTACAATTGGGGAGAAAAGGGGGGGATCACCCAAAAAAATCCTACCCTATAAAATTTGGATCCCCCCCTCACTTGGATGCTATGAGTGAGCGCAAAGTTTTTACAGTGGTAAATCTCAGGGGGGAACAGAGGCAGTTACTGGAATGGAGCGGTGAAGCCCGGAGCCAGACGGCAACAACATCTGCCGTCCCTGGAGACTGTCATCAGCAGTTTGGCCTAAAAGAATGGCTACTTACATACGGTTGTCCATGCACCAGCTCCGTTTCCACCCGAGACTGCAATAACACGCGTCTCCTTGTTGATTTGAAAATTGCACGGCCTGCTTGTGTCAACGCTTGATTAAGTTGTGCAAGTTAATCATTGGAGATTCTTTCTGAGGCCTTCCTGTTGAACGTTACGGTAAACACTTTTTTTTTTCTTCCACTTGATTTCTCACCCGGCACACCTCCTTGAGAGCTGAAAGGCGTTCGTTCATGTTCAGGAAGTGAATGAGTTGTTTCGGCTGAGAGAAATATGCCCTGGTCTTATCCACCACCAACACATAATGGAAAAGATTAATATCCTTTAAAGAATCTATTAAATGTTAAGATCAACGGATGTAAAAGGTGAGAAACTCAATTTCCATTAAACATGAGGGGATCAGTAAATTGAAAAAAAAGGGAAAAAACCCCCCCAAAAACATCCAGCTCAAATCTGCAGTTATTTTAAAAGTGGTTTGATCGAGTTCTCCACACAGATGATATTAATATTCTGCTGAATGCTATTCAAAAGCCAGTTCCTCACTATGCCTTCCATAAAGATAATCTCATTTCTTACTTGGCTGAACTTGAGAAGCGGCCCATGCAGATAAAGCGGACACCAACCATTTCTGGCTGACCTTTCCAAAGAGGGACCTGGGCTGCATCAGAAAACAAAAAACACCCAATGAAAATGTAAATGCCTAACTTGAAAGGCATCCCTCTGTTTTCCCTCTGCCCGCTCGCACAGTAATTCACTGGCAGTGATTTATCTCAACCTTAGAGAAAAGATATTTGGATTCGCGTGTCAACAACAGGAAGGTATCTCTGGCCCTTATGATGGAATATGATAGAATCTTCCGGGCGGCTTTATACACAACTTCCTCTCCCTTTTTTTCCGGGCAACAAAACATTCTTGTGAATGGTGTCTGTGATAGTAAATGCCTATGGAGACTCGAGATGTTAATCTCTTGGTAACATCACCCCTCTCTTTATTGTTAAAAAAAAACAAACAAAACAAAAAACAAACTCAACAACAACACTGAATTGTGATGCATGACGTGATGCAGCAGTGTGGTGTGTTCCCTGTGCTTGATAACAACAGTCCTCCGGGGCTTAACGTCACTACAATCAGCATTAAGATCATCTCAAAATGTCATGTGCTTTTTTTGGGGGGGGGGGGCTTTTTTGAGTGTTGTCAAGGCAAAGGAAAGGCATGGCTGAAAGGAGAGAGAGAGAGAGAGAGAGAGAGAGAGAGAGAGAGAGAGAGAGAGAGAGAGAGAGAGAGAGAGAGAGAGAGAGAGAGAGAGAGAGAGAGAGAGAGAGAGAGAGAGAGAGAGAGAGAGAGAGAGAGAGAGAGAGAGAGAGCAGTGTTTCCAGGTCCATGCAGACAAGTTCTCAAACCCTGAACTTCGTGCAAAGCACAATGATTTATTGACATTTTGTCTCTGCCCAGACCTTCACCAGAAAATACCAATGTCTCGCAGCCATACTAATATCTTGTAGCTGTACTGTTCAGAAAAAAAAGAAAAGAAAGAAAAAGACACGCATTACTCTGAGACACGTATTATTGCTGTCCTTCTATATTGTTATATAACACTTTTAAAAAGACAGCTTTATGTTTGGTGAAAGTAGAGACGCATTGCTTTGGATGCGAGAACACCTTGGATAAAAGCCTGTGGGGGAAGTTGCATTGTGTGCCAGTCAAACCTTGCGGTCATGTCTGTACAGACCATTGTAGGCTCAGGTACGAAGTCTTTATAAATGCTCTTACAAAACAACTCTTTTCTCTTTCTTCTTTTTTTTTTTCTCAAGGTTGGTTTTGGGAGAGCAGACATCAGAACTACTCGGGGAGCGGCCCATTAAATCAGCAGCACATGAACCCACTTCAGGCAGGCTGGTGGTCGGCAGGTCAGGAAATCATTGTGAAATCTTCAATAAATATGCCGTTGCATTATGAAGATGACAGATTATATGCGCTTGCATTTTCCTCGCTTTGAATCAGCATAAACTCACCATGAATTCAATGTGCGTTATTATAAATAAAGTTTGAAAGCTATGGTTTATTTACCCTTAACATTTGCTCTCACATAAACCCCATTGCATTTTGATGAAATGTTTTTTATAAATAAATCACTATGATAGACAGACAGATCAATAAATCAATGTCATAGACAGACAGACAGATCAATGATTCAATATAAGACAGCGAGATCAATTAATCAATATGATAGACAGACAGATTTATATATCCATGTGATAGACAGACAGACAAATATGTTTGTTTTTGATTGACTGACTGAATGATTGATTGGTTGGATGGGTGATTGATTGATTGATTGATATTAATCCATTTACAGCCAGTTATAAAAGCTATAAAATCTATCAGTTTTGCACTATTGCATTGCTCTCATGGAGTAATGAAAACCAGCTGATGGAGAGACAATATTTGAGGTACAGTATGTTTTCTATCACTTGTCAGTTGTATCTATAACATTTACAAAAGAACAGACAGCTGTGACTACTGTATTGGATAGAGGACAGATGGAGATAGATGCACAACGGGGGGCCTTAAGCTATGGATAACACGGTTCATGTGTTTTTCAACTGAGTGGTACTCCACTGGGGCGGCATGGTGGTGCAGTGGTTAGTGCGGTCGCCTGGGTTCGAGCCCCGGGGTAGTCCAACCTTGGGTGTCGTCCTGGTTGTCCTCTGTGTGGCGTTTGCATGTTCTCCTCATGTCTGCATGAGTTTCCTCCAGGTGCTCCGGTTTCCTCCCACAGTCCAAAGACATGTAGGTCAGGTGAATCAGCTGTACTAAATTGTCCCTAGGTGTGAATGTGTGTGAGTGTGTGTGTGTGTGTGTGTGTGTGTTGGCCCTGTGATGGCCTGTCGGCCTGTCCAGGGTGTCTCCCCGCTTGCCGTCCAATGACTGCCAGGATAGGCTCCAGCATCCCCGCAACACTGAGAGCAGGATAAGCGGTTTGGATAATGGATGGAATGGATGGCACTCCACTGAAATTGATTCATGGTCTTGGATATTTGTTGACAGTGGTAGGTCTCAAGGTGTTGAGAATAATGTTGAAGATCTTAAATGGTAATGCGTAAGATAAGTCTCATCCATTCTCTGCCCAGTACATTTTAAAAACGCTGATTTGTGGGATGCAAAGCGAGGCAAGAGATAAAGGTTCACCCCTAAAACTGTGGGCATGGAGATGCATCTCTGACTGGTAATTTGTCATTACTTTTTGGTTTTTGCCCACTGTTCTCAGACTACCTTGAAGTCTCCAGTATTACATCGCCAATAGAGGCAGGCAGTACAACAGCACAACTAAAGCTACTTTACATATAAAGTGATTTGGCGACATTATCTTGAAATTATGTCCAATGGTGAAAGGTTTCATCAGGTAGAAGACATGTAATACATCTAATATTAAACAATGTTGTAGAGATATTGCCATAAAATGTCTACAACTCGAAAAAAACTCGTTTAGGGCTAATTTCACTTGAGGGACTATAGGTAACTTCTACCTGGTTTCTGACTTCTGTCACTCAGCTGTTTGAATGACAAAAAATAGACAAGGCAAGCAAAATCAAATATAAAGGCGTCGGGTACTCCGCATTTTTGCTGACATCTGCCTTTTCCAAGCACATTTTGTAGATATCAGTTTGCTGCCACTGCCGCATGCCTTGATGTGGCCTGCAAGTGCAACTTCTGTGTTTATAAAACACATAAGAATGTGCAGAGATTATGATCCTTTACCTCAATCACCAACACTTAGCGGCCCCTCCTGATAACAGACACGCACATGTGCATGCACACACACACACACACACACACACACACACACACACACACACACACACACACACACACACACACATACACACACATGTGCACACGCATTATCCATCTCATGTTGTCCAAGAACTCTAAACGCCCCTGCCTTGCATCACACAGATAAAATGGTAAAGGCCCGAGGCGGCACAGAAATTTCTTGACAGCCTTGCATTCTCCATCTGCAACAAATGACAGTCTTGCTTTCAGTTGCTCTCACCCTATTGTGCAAGAACTCAACAATGCAAATGTTGGCAGTTTGCCCTTGTGAGAGAAAAAAATGACCACATTCTATACCGCAAAAGCCACACGACTGATTCCCCAAAAAGCCAACGTTTGTCCATCAAAAGACGTACTCCCCCCATAAGAGCGTTTCCAAACCAAACATTGAACCCTGCCGGCTCACTCCTTGCGAGTCACTCTGGAAAAGAGCATCGTCTAAGAGCTTAAAATGCAGGCATTTTGTTTTTGGCCCCACGTGTGCCAAATCTCCGTCCCCGTTGCAGGGTTGACTATGTCTTTGCTTCTAACTATGCACCTTTATGCAGTGTCACATTGTGCCTTCATCTCATCGCGCTGGTGTGTTACCGTTCCTCTCACTCCAAGAATTCTTCACCCTCACCTGCATCATGAACAACACCGTCTTCGAGCAAGCAATCAAAATAAAATGTGAAGTCTTTATGCCTGGGTGATAGCAATGTGAGCTGCAGGCCTTGGGCGTGTTCTGTATGCCAGTGATAAAAAGCCAGACACAATGCAACAGTGGTGCACACTCTCAGCCAGTGGAGGGAAGGGAGGAAATAGAAAATCTTCTCGCACATACTGATCAGGACTGATTTATTCCATGCAATGACACATCTCCTCTTATTTCCTAAGGTAGGCCGTTAAAGCTCCACTGAGGTTTGATGAACACCTCCCTCCTTTCTCTCCACCACTTGAGTATTACCACGGACATGATCGTCTGGAAAAGACCCAACGCAATTGGATTTCATTTTTCTCCCTCACTTTGGGAAAATATGTGATTATGTGATATTCTCTCTTGCACCTGTAGCAAACAAAACACCGGGAGGTACTCTGCCCCCCCCCCACACACAATGTTTGGCCTTATAAAGAATTGATTGAGCATTGATTATAGAAAATTGATTCGTTGAAAATTGATAGAAAATTGATTAGTGAATCAGCCGTACTAAATTGTCTCTAGGTGTGGTTGTGTGAGTTGGCCCTCTGATGGAGTGGCGGCCTGTCCAGGGTGTCTCTCCTCATTCCACCCAATGACTGCTGGGATAGGCTCCAGCATCCCCGCGACCCTGAGAGCAGGATAAGTGGTTTGTTTAATGGATGGATGGATAGAAAATTGATTGGAACATCTCTTCATTAATTTGATTATTAAATCAAGCCTTCCCAGTCAACAGAATAGACAAAGAAATCAGCTGTAAAAGTATGCTTAGGTCGTTGTTGGCATGATTGTTATCATTATCTGTAATGTTTCCTGGAGAAACTGGCAGACAAGAACCTAAACACACAACTCTCAGACAAGGAGGTTACAACAACACTCATTTTAATGGTCAAGGGCAGGCAGGGGTCAGTACACAGGAAATCAGTCTGACAGGTGACCAAATAGACAAGGGGCAGGCAGACAGGCAAAACATGTTCAAAACCCGAGTTCTAGTTACCGGGGTTTTCAGTCCAAACGGGTGAACAGGTCCGACAAGGGGCAGGCCAGAGATACAAGGTCCAGGAAACAGGCTTAAGACTTCAAACACGGACAGACTGGTAGAACGAGAGCTAATGAAACGCTGGATGGCTTTGCTGAATACACAAGGCTACCTGGCCGGGGAACAGGGAAACCAGGGGAGTATATGAGCTGGGAAACTAATGAGGGAATAGGGAACATGTGTGGGATACATGGAGTTGACTGAAGAGAAAACCATGGGCTGGAACTGACAGGAAAACACAGGTGAACTTCAAAATAAAACAGGGAAGCCAACAGAGAATGATAGCGGTAATAGGCTGACTGACTCGAACTATGGAAGACAATCTACTACTACTACTACTACTACTAGTTTTGACTCTCACCTCCACAATCCCACCCTTCCCCTTCTCCTTCTCCTTCGCCCAACAGTAGCATAGTTTCTACCAGCACCCTGCTGGCTAACGGTACCGGTGGCAGTCGTTTGAAACAATGGAAGATAATCACTGCCGAAAATAACTGACTGAACTACACTGGGAGATTACACTGGTCAGCCAAAACATTAAAACCACCTGCCTAATATTGTATAGGTCCCCCTCGTGCCACCAAAGCAGCTCTGACCCATCAAGCCATGGACTCCACAAGACCTCTGAAGGTGTCCTCTGGTATCTGGCATCAAGACGTTAGCAGCAGATCCTTTTAAGTCCTGTAAGTTGCGAGGTGAAGTCTTTATGGATCAGACTTGTTTTTCCAGCACATCCCACAGATGCTCAATCAGATTGAGATCTCAGCAATTTGGAGGCTAAGGCAACACCCCGAACTCCTTGTCATGTTCCTTAAACCATTCTTGAACAATTTTTGCAGTGTGGCAGGGCGCATTATCCTGCTGAAAGAGTCCACTGCCATCCAGGAATACTGTTACCATGAAAGGATGTATGTGGTCTACAGTGATGTTTAAGAAGGTGTTACCTGTCAAAGTAACAGTCACATGAATGCCAGAACCCAGGGTTTCCCAGCACAACATTGCCCAAAGCATCACATAGCCTCTGCCGGCTTGCCTCCTTCCCATAGTGCATCCTGGTGCCATCTCTTCCCCAGGTAAATGACACACACGCACCCGGCTGTCGACGTGATGTAAAAAACGTGATTCATCAGACAAGGCCACCTCCTTCCATTGCTCCATGGTCCAGTTCTGAGGCTCACATGCCCATTGTAGGTGCTATCGGCTCATCATGGTCACTCTGACCGGTCTGCAGCTACACAGCCCCATACACAGCAAGCTGTGATGCACTGTGTGTTCTGACACCTGTCTATCATAGCCAGCATTAACTTTTTCAGCAATTTGAGCTACAGTAAGTCTTCTGTGGGATCGGACCATATGGGCTAACCCCCCCCCCCCCAAGGCCATCATTGAGCCTTGGGCACCCATGACCCTGTCATCAGTTCACCGGTTGTCCTTCTTTGGAGCACTTTTGGTAGGCACTGACCACTGCATAGCGGGAACACCCCACAAGACCTGTCGTTTTGGAGATGCTCTGGCCCAGTCGTCTACCCATCACAATTTGGCCCTTGTTAAAGTCGCTCAGATCTTTATGCTTGCCTATTTTTCCTGCTCCCAGCACATCAACTTAAGGACTGACTGTTCACTTGCTGCCTAATGTATCCCACCCCTTGACAGGTGGCATTGTAATGAGATAATCAATGTTATTTACTTACCTGTCAGTGGTTTTTATGTTTTGGCTGATCGGTGTAAAAATAAACTAAGAGACATAGTAAAATGACTGACTGGGAGGCATCGTAACAAGGAAAATGAACAATTGAACTGAACTGAAAGAAATGTAATATTATCGTTATTACAGTTATTCATCTTTATTGATTGATTGATTAATTATTCGAAGCACATGTACACAGACATCTAAAAGTGGAATTGCATACTTGCAATTGCATAATTGGTTTGCATGGCTGCAAACCAAATTTTGGTCAGATGTAAGGAGGCATTACGTGCCGCTGATGCTACAGCTAATACCGCTCATAAAAGCGGTACAGTTCATGCGTTTGGTTATTATTTACATGGTGCAAGTAGAGCAGGTGACATGTGCCAGCAGGTGGTACATGCCAGTCTAAGTGGTCTGCCTGCGTTAGAAGGTAATGATCTGGTGGCAGCCCACGGTGCCGTGTAATGTAGAGGCAGTCTGGCTTTAAGACGTGATACAGTCGTTACACTCAGCCTGGCTGGCAGTGTGGGGCTGAAAGGGGGGACACGGCCGGCGCGTGTGCTCAGAGGCTGCCACTCGCTGGAAGGATGCAGACGGCGAGAGGAGAGATTCCACTACAGTTAATTAAGGAGCACTCCGCACATGCCGGCAAATCCGAAGGGGCAAATGAATTCTGTGTCAGTGGCGACGTTTCCTCAAGGGACACACCAGTGATATTTCAAAGGTGGAATTGAAAAGAGCCGTAAATCTTCTTCCTTGACTCCGGCTCGGCTGTCGTTTTTGAATCACTGTTGTGCCGTGCTATATCAAAGTGTGTGTGTGGGGGAGACATTCAGTGGAGTTCATTATTTCTTGAGCCGCACACTCACTTTTTTTTTCTTTTTCTGGAAGACATCGACAATGGACGGCACCATGAATGGATGGATATAAGGCATTCTTTTGAGATATTTGTGTACTCTTTATTGGATATCTCAGGTAAGGCTTCCCCCCCCCATCACTTCTGTTGGAAAATAAACACCCATGATTCAGAATAAAAGGTTGAATTTAGTGCCAAAAAGATATGAACAAGTATTTTAGCAGAAAAAAAAATCTTGACTCTAGACTTTGCAGCAGTTTGCATCAACATGCAATTAAATATAGTGAAATTTAAATTCGGCGAGATGTTTCTGATGTCTCGATAAGCAAAGACGTCTCCATCATATCTCGTAATACTAAATGTGGTCAAATATAATCTCCTGTAAGACCTTTATGGGCTATTCACCTGTCCGTGGTGTCAGTGTGTGTGGTGGAGAACGCCAAGCATCAGAAAGAAATGGAAAGTATCTTCCACTGTCAAAGCATGGGACCACTGACTCCAGCCACATACAGATGGCTCATGATTTCACTGATTCCTACCAAATTGATTTTGATACATTTGATAGGACTGAGAAAAGTTTCTGGCCAATTTGGTAGCAGAATCATATCATATTAAGATCACATCTTAAAAACATAACTTATAGAAGATGCCCATCATGACATAATTGAAAGAATTCAAGGGGAAATGATCATCTAATAACACTATGCAAGGCAGTCATGTTTTATTAATGTGCTGATCCAACGGCGAATGAAATGATTCAAGCATCAGTTGACTGGAACAGATTTGTGCAGTTGTATAATTTCTCATATTGAATACCTCCTCAGACAGACAGCCCTGCCCGAAACCTGACTCTTTCCTTGCTGTTGGTCTATTTGCCTTTTCTGTTGTGTCTTACCCCAAACACTATGAGGCTTTTTGATTCCTGTTACTGCTGTGTCACTGTCACATTATCCCCACGGTGACACACACACACACACACACACACACACACACACACACACACACACACACACACACACACACACACACACACACACACACACACACACACACAGCTTTGGTAACTGGCTGAACATCTTATCTTATCTTCTGTAAGTTTCCCTTTGGTTTTAAGGCAGCTGTGCAGCTGGAGAGTTTGGAGGGGAGTCATCCTGTCAGGGGAAATCTCTGCTGCATGGAAAACTCACCGGGGATGGCTCCAGATTTGCCGCGTTGTAGCTCAGTGAATAGGCAGGGCAGAGATTAAAAAAAAAAGAAAAAAAAAGAAAAAGGGAGACGTGTTAGGAGAAAAGCTCGTGCTTACATAATTGTGCTACTGATAAATTTGGATGACTAGAACATCTCACCAAGGGGTTTCAAGACCAATAGGGACCGACACCTCTGTGCCAGATGTGTGGAAAGTCATTTGTTTATAGTTATTTAGTTTCTGAGGAGGTATATGGGTGTGCTGAGTGCGTCTGTCTGTCTCCGTTGTGCGCTTATGAGTTTATGTGTTTTACGGTGCGATGTGAAAACACACACCACCGAAGTCCATAAGGGTTGTGTGTGTGTGTGTGTGTGTGTGTGTGTGTGTGTGTGTGTGTGTGTGTGTGTGTGTGTGTGTGTCAGACATACCTGTCTCACGCAAGCACACACACACACAAATGTCATAGACTAACAACATGATGTAGCTGGTTCTAACTCTGCTTCCCCCGGTCTCTAGCAGATGTGTCCTGTCATGTCCTGGCTGATCTGCCTGTGCCTCTGGGTCAGTGTGACTGCTATACAGCTGTGTCAGGCCACCTTCTATGACACCATCCAGCAGCACCATGGGACAAGGCCGGGACGAACCACCATCCACATGATTGGTGAGTCCCGTAACGCGTTCCCCTCCTGGAATGCACCATCTAGTCAACTGAGCTAACGGGCGGCGTCACAACGAACACAACCTTCACTCAGTCGTGGCTCATGGGCTGCACAGCAAAATAAGGGCATTGCTACAGTGGAAATCACTTTACAGCAGAGTCTTTACAGTGGATGGATAGATGTTGATAAGGGACACGTCCATTGCGCACAACAGCACACAGCATGACGTGCCGATGCCTAATGCGTGGAATCAGATTGTCCGGAAACTTGAAGGCAGTCACAGACAAGTTACCTTGTCCCAACATTTGTGTTCAACTCTTGTGCGTCACACTTGGTTGAGTCATTTAAGTGAGGTTTCAAAGGTATCTCTTGGACTACTAACCGAATAGTCAGTCGGCGCAACGCACTGTCAGACTACACTGCTGATTTTGCACACTCTCCCGTTTCTATTCATGCAATTTTTTTCCCATAATTCTGACTCACGTTACTCTGCTATATGCCCAACTAAACTAATTGATGTTGGAAACTGAGTACGATGGAAACCAAATTAGCGTGATGGAAAAACTGCAGCGGTGTTTTAATTATCCGGGTATGTTGACGTGAGTTTTGGATGTGGCGAACTGTTACGGTGCTGTGTCTCAGAAGGAGATGGGGACTAAGCTGACTGCTGTCAGGGCTTCATAGGGGAGTCATGGCCGTGTGTGCACGTGTGCGTGCGTGCCCCTGCCGTATGTTGTTTTCTCCTATACATTGGTGCACCGCCAGCATATCAGCTAAAGGTCTTCTCAAGGAACCAATACACTGAGTCAGAAGGCTGCCCATTCCAAAAGCCTTTACTTCATTACTCACGCTGGCATGTGTGTACTGAAGGTCAACCACCGGTGAAAAAGAAAAATAAGAGGCGTCCGGGTAACGTAGCGGTCTATTCCGTTGTCTACCAACACGTGTTACCTCCAGCTTGGTCGGGCGCCTCTGCAGATACACTTTGCTGTGTCTGCGGGTGGGAAGCTGGATGTGGGTATGTGTCTTGGTCGCTGCACTAGCGCCTCCTCTGGTCGGCCGGGGCACCTGTTCGGGGAGGGAGGGGGGACTGGGGAGAATAGTGTGATCCTCCCACGCGCTACGCCCCCCTGGCGAAACTCCTCACTGTCAGGTGAAAAGAAGCGGCTGGCGACTCCACATGTATCGGAGGAGACATGTGGTAGTCTGCAACCCTCCCCAGATAGGCAGAGGGGGTGGAGCAGCGACCGGGACGGCTTGGAAGAGTCGGGGTAATTAGCTGAATACAATTGGGGAGAAAAAGGGGGTAAAATCAAAAAGAAAAAGAAAAAAGAAAAGCAGGGGGGAAAAAAACAAAGAAAAAGACACCGTACACGCTTGTGAGCGGCCTTGTGTCATCAAACTGAGAATTAACTATTCAAATTGGATGATATCAGTTTTTCACTGCCGATATATCTGCCGATACCGAGTATTGATCCAATCCATTACTTTGACTGAAGAGTGCAGACTTCGACCATCAGTTTGGAGTCAAAGGGCAAAATAGTTCAGATAAAATCCGGGTTTTTCCCCCCGCCGTTAAGGAAATACAGGCTTCCATGTACCGAAAACTGTCAATCAAGTCATTTTGTTTTTTAGTTTTGTTTTTTCGTTCCTTTTTTTGGAGTTTTCCCTCTTTTTCTCCCCGATTGTATTCAGCCAATTACCCACTCTTCCGAGCTGCCCCGGCTGCTGCTCCACCCCTTCTGCCAATCTGGGGAGGGCTGCAGACTACCACATGCCTCCTCTGATACATTCGGAGTTGCCAGCCGCTTCTTTTCACCTGACAGTGAGGAGTTTCACCAGGGGGACTTAGCGCATGGGAGGATCATGCTATTCCCCCCCCCAGTTCCCCCTCCCCCCGGACAGGTGCCCCGACCGAGCAGAGGAGGTGCTATTGCAGTGACCAGGACACTTGTCCACATCCGGCTTCACACCCACAGACATGGCCAATCGTGTCTGTAGGGATGCGCGACCAAGCCGGAGGTAACACGGGGATTCAAACCAGCGATCCCCGTGTTGGTAGGCAACGGAATAGACCGCTATGCTACCCGGACGCCCGAAGCCATTTTGTTTTTATGTATGACATGTTACTCACGCTTTATATAACGGATTTCAATCTGGGGGGAAATCTCTGATACGGATGCCCAATGTTAGCCTGGTATCGGCCCCACGTCTGATACCAGTACCGGTATCCATGCGTCCCCAATCCATATCTACACTCAGCTATACTCAAGCCAGGGTGAAACGAGATCAAAGCATGCAATCCATGTCCAGGGATCCTCTGCTCCTAAATGTATAAATCATCCGTCATTCTATTTACCATTGTTTGGCTTGTCCTCACTCCTGGATAAATGAGATGCCACTTTTATGAGAAGAGGATGGGATGCCTGTTTGGATTGACTCTGACACTGGGACATTTGTTCTGTGTTGTGTGTTGTGTGCCTGTTGGATTGGTGGCAGGATTGAGGTTGACGGGTCATGAATTGGTGGTTGGGAGGCCGTTGGTTGTGGACCAATGGACCAATCGTTAAAGCAAGTAAAATGCCACAAGTCCACAGTGAATGGTATTACCTGAGGAAATTGAGATCACAAAGGGCGAGGGATCAGTTGCGTCCTTGCCAAAAGGGACTGAGGTCTAACAATAAATATTATTTCAGAAAAAAAAAAATCCGCACACATTGTGTCACACTTTATTTTTTTAACAGTGACGTAGTGATGTGACAGCAATGCTTTCTATACTATAACCATGCTGTTTTTGATAAATTAGCTGTAGAGAGAGGTATTGCACAAAAAGCATGTTGTATGATCACACTGACAAATGCAAACACACACACACACACACACACACACACATGTATATATATATAACTGTGTTAAAAGAAACACTCAGTGGTAGGGAACGGGCTCAACAAATGAGCAAAATAATCCAGTGAATCAAGTAAATTCTTTATGAGACACTACAAGCCTGTTTCATGCCATAAGCAAACATTGATTGACAGCTGATTGTTTATGGCATGAAACAGGCTTGTAGTGTCTCATAAAGAATTTACTTGATTGATTCACTGGATTTTTTATATATATATATATCCATCCAACCATCCATTATCCAAACCGCTTATCCTGCGCTCAGGGTCACGGGGATGCTGGAGCCTATCCCAGCAGTTACATTAAGTGCACACACACACATACACACACACACACACACATACAGATAGTTTTATGTTATTTATATATATACATATACATTTTATATATATATATATATATATATATTATATATATACATATATATACACACATTATATATGTGTGTGTATATGTGTATGTGTGTATATGTATATGTATATATATGTGTGTGTATATATGTATATGTATATGTATATAGTGTGTGTGTATGTATATGTATGTATGTGTATGTATATATATGTGTGTGTGTGTGTTTATATATATTAAACTTATATAGTGCTTTTCTAACACTCAAAGTTGCTTTACAATAAACGGGGTGAAACAAGACAACATATAAACAACACAGACACACAGGGGTGGATGGGATATATATATATATATATATATGTATATATATATATATATATATATACACACACACACACACACACACACACACACACACACAGAAATTCAACATTGAGTGTTTATATTTGGTTTGATCTCAGTGGTAATTTCTTAAATGCACACCCACCCATTCCACGGGTTCATGGACAAAGCCATCAGCCATGTTGTCAAGCGTGCATGTCCAAAAGTCCATTAGCTAGATCACCCTTGAATAGATGCCTGTGTGTATGCCCAGTGATTCAGACGAGGTGGCCTGCTTTCCACCCCACCGCTGTACTTACAGATTGCTGCCTGCCACTCTCTCAGATGTGCTTAGGGCTCTTCTCTGTTTTTCTGGTACAGGCAGTGTAGCTCTCTGCGGTATGATTCATAAGGTACTGTATTTATTCGGTGCAAGGAGCATGAACGGTGCACAAAAGAAAACAGATTGTGTCTGCTGTGTATCCAGAAAGTGCTGGGCAGAGTTTTTTTTTGGGGGGGGGCATGCATCTCTCTCTCTCTCTCTCTCTCTCTCTCTCTTTCTCTCTCTCTCTCTCTAACACTTGCAGGATACCTCCAAATAATGTTTGGCCTAGTTTAAGAATTGTTATGTCTGACAAAAAAAAAGTGTGTCGTTCATTTTATCTGGTTTTGAAAACCAGAGTATTACTGTGCCTAGTAGCCATTCCCTTACACACACACACACACACACACACACACACACACACACACACACACAGTGTCATCCCCCAAAGTGTTAAACTCACCCCACAAACTGCAGCTTTTCTTCTTACTTAAGAAGCTCCAACAAAAGAGGAATTAAGTCATGAAGCGCTGTACAGTGTTTGGCGGAGCCTGTAATGCGTGCTTCATTGTTGAAAGGGATAAAGGTGGTTTGAATGTGAAGGCAAAACCTGGCAGCAGTCTGTCTCCACCAGAGGAAACAGATCCTACCGGTGAATCTGTGAAATCGTGTGGAGTTGCTAGCGGGGAGGCAGACAGTGAGTGGATGACAACGGCCCGAGGAGGCCGACTCTCACCTTCAGTCCACCTGGCAAGTCAAACTTCATGACTGGAAGGTCATTACTTCCCAACACCACGAGGCTAAACCCCCCCCCCGCTTCTGTTTGCTGCTGTTAAACGTGCCGCTACAGCCGACCATCATCAAACAGAAGTTGTTATATGTGCTAACAGCGGCACCAGGGATATGACTGTCAGCAAAAGAGTCTTGAATTAATTGCCAAGTATCTACTTAATATTCGGTGTTTTGTAGGGCGGGTGTGGGGGTTCAGACTTGATGCTGACATTCATCCCTCTGCATGCAATCGGGAAGCGCTTGCTATAACTTCACCTGCCATACTGGGCTGCCGCAGTATTCGATCCTATGTTTTCAATACCGTCCAAGATTCTTGGAGCTAGATCTTCCACACGTGGGAAAATGTTTAGTGTTGTGGGGCGTCCGGGTGGCGTAGTGGTCTATTCCATTGCCTACCAACACAGGGCTTGCCGGTTCAAATCCCCGTGTTACCTCCGGCTTGGTCGGGCATCCCTATAGACACAATTGACTGTGTCTGCGGGTGGGAAGCCGGATGTGGGTATGTGTCCTGGTCACTGCACTAGCGCCTCCTCTGGCCGGTCGGGGCACCTGTTCGGGGGGGTAGGGAACTGCGGGGAATAGCGTGATCCTCCCACACGATACGTCCCTCTGGCAAAACTCCTCAGTCAGGTGAAACGCGGCGGCCGGTGACTCCACATGTATTTGAGGAGGCATGTGGTAGTCTGCAGCCCTGCCTGGATTGGCAGAGAGGGGTGGAGCAGTGACCGGGATGGCTTGAAAGAGTGGGGTAATTGGCCAAGTACTATTTGGGTGAAAAGGGGGGGGGAATTTTTAAAAAAGAAAATTTTTTGTGTTGAGCAGTCTATGCACACTGGTTTCTGCATTTTCTGTAAAATGTGTCCGCTCGATTTGTTTCCTGAAGGAAATCCCATTTAAATCCCAATTGTATCCCCTTCGAGAGCCTCGGCGAGGAACGGGGATCAGAAATTTTTACTACTCTCCCTAACAAAGAAAACCACTTGCTAGTAGCTCACAATGAAGCAAACATGAAAAATGGATTTTTGGCTGTCACAAACAAAGGTTGTATCCCTCCGTGCATGGTTTTAGACAGACAGTTTAATAGCCTTATATAATACATCCGGGAGGCACATTATTTTGACATACATCTCCATCCACTCCCCCCTGCCTCCCCCTGTCCTCCTCTCAACCATGCTCTTACAAGTCTCATCCCTGCTTCGCCGGTGGAAAGTGGCATGTTGCTTTAGATTCAGGTCATGCCACATTTGAACTTCGCCGGACCTCCTTTGTGCCCGTTTCCCCACAGGGATCCATCAAGGGCCTTGCACTGTTGTGAATAGTCTTAAAAAGCACATAAAACTTCCCCATATCTACCACCCTGAGTGGATTTACACGCCTATCTGAATCTCTCTTGGGGAACGATAAGCCGGTGAATGTTTCGAATTTTTTTGCCAGTAGTTTGTTATGTGTGTGTGTATGTATTCCTTGGGATATCCACAAGAGTAAAAGAAATAATTATTTTCTTAAAATAAATGAAGCTATGGAAAAACACTGCCCTAATTATTACTGTATGCTTCCAGCTACAAATAGGTTTTTACAGTTTTCGTAGTGTTTTCCATTTATTTCCTTCCTTCCAGTGTATGAATTATTCATACTTGAGGGCTCCACTAAGCTTGTGGATATTTGTTTAAACAGTGTGTTTAATTGAAGCCATTCAACCAGTTATGTGGAGGGGATGTGGTTTGTGGTCACAACGCCTATGTGCAAAATGAATTTCTGTTGCCCAAAGCTTGATTAATTAGCCGGCTTTCTCCTTCTCATGACTGTGCCAGTGGTTCTCCACCTTAGATGTTCCTCAGAGTGGCCATGCATTCATAAGCATGTTAGTGCTTTGTGACAACGCATTGCGCACGCCCCTTGGCCAAGTGCTTCTCCAAGAAATCATTGGCATGTTCACGCAGAAGGAATGAATGTTTTTCGCACAGGGGACACCAACAACACAAACCACGCTCAGAATATAAGTGCATGGTTTCAGCCATTTTTTTTCATACATCAATCATTGACAATTTGTGCATATGTTGTCGTAATGACAACTGGAGATCATCTTGTTGACTCAGGATCCTCAACTCTTAGTTAAAGTTTCGATTTTGTTATAATTAGAAATTATTTTTGTGGTGAAGGCTCTGCAATAACACAGATGAATCTCTCCTTGATGGAATGGTGGAGAAATATTCAGCAAAGAGGGACAATTAGGTGACTCCCTGGTAAATTACTGTGTCAACTGAATCATCTTCATGAACAAGCTGTAGCATTTAGGTTTGAAATTGAATAAGTCTTAAATAGGTTATGGATGACATTAATCATTCATTTTAATTAATTTCTAATGATGATTTTCGCTGCAATTAGTATTAAACTTTCATCATTCTGAGTTGTGTGTCTCGGCAAGACAAAGTGAGTGTACTTGGAGCAACACGATTGTGGGCATGTGTATGGCATAGTATATGTACATACAGTGGCTGCTTTTATTCTCAACCTTCGCTGTCTTGGAAGGCCAAGTGCTACATATTGAACGACGATACAACAGACATTTTGTCCCCCACTCAGTGACAATGTTCTGTTATGTGAATTAATTACACAGATAGAAACAATCAAGGCTCTGCTTTTCTTGCCCAGAAACTGTAGTCATCAACCCACAATTGATAGGATATCAAAGAAGGCTCACGCCACAGTCACTTAGGAAGCAATTGCTTTAGTGAAATGGATGCACAAGCCTGTGCGTTTTGAAGAAAATTACTCTGAGGATTATGTATATTTCCGTCAACTGACCACTGTTCTCCTTTGATTAAACATAATTAGTTCCTATGACATAGATACTATCTAATAATAGCTTATAGCCAGATCATTTATGTACTGTACAACTGAAAGTAAAAAGGCAGCTTGTCCAATACTCTCTGATGAGTTCCTCCTCACATCCACTGCAGACAAGTCAGCTAATGTTTCTCCCTTTCTCAAAAATGTTGTCCCTTTCCAAAGTAAAGAGCTACCACATGGCTTGCTAGCTAGCCTGCAGTCGAAACGATAAAGGCACAAGGCATCTAGCTAGCTTCATGTTAGGAATTCATTTGGGAAGTCTGAATTGATCCTCTACAAAACTAAACCAAAGGGGGGAAAAACAAACTACATACATAAATAAATAAGCAGCCATGCTCCATCGGTGTACTCATTCACTATAAAGCCTTTTCCCCCACAGGAAACTGTCAACATTGCTGGGTTTAATTATCTGAGTAAGATAGTCGTTTCCGTTGTTTTCCTACATACATCCACACATGGCTTTCAAGGCTAATATATGGGTCTCACACAGAAAAATTCTGTGTCAAGTTCATTCCCACATGACCACTCTGGGTAGAAGTTCCCATATCTGAGTCAAGTCCGAGTTCCCAGATATTTTCACTGAAATGTTTCCTGATTTTACAGTGACAATCAAATGTACCACTGCATGGTACACTATGAGACCAAGTCACCGAATGTTTCACATCACCTTCTGAGTATCTTGTGATTGTCTCACTCGCGCTTTACGAGCATCCTGCGTGAGAACGTCGTGACCCTATGCGTGCCTCACCTGGGACTGTTGGTACTTTTGTTTAGCCATGGTGGGAGATTTCCATAAATCTTATACAAGGTCCTGAGCCGGATTTTTTTTCCACCCCCCCCCTTTATGTCTCCAATTGTGGTTGGCCAATTACCCTATTTTCCGAGGTGTCCCGGTCACTGCTCCAACCCCTTTGCCGATCTGGGGAGGGCTGCAGACTACCACATGCCTCCTTCGATACGTGTGGAGTCGCCAGCTGCTTCTTTTCACCTGACAGTGAGGAGTTTTGCCAGGGGGACGTAGTGCATGGGAGGATCACACTATCCCCCAGTTCCCCTTCCCCCCTGAACAGGTGCCCCCCCCGACCGACCAGAGGAGGCACTAGTGCAGCGACCAGGACACATACCCACATCCAGCTTCCCACCCGCAGACACGGACAATTGTGTCTGTAGGGATGCCCGACCAAGCCAGAGGTAATACGGGGATTCGAACTGGCGATCCCTGTGTTGGTACGCACCCGGGTGCCCCATACGGGGGGCTTTGTTAATTTTTTGTCAACATTATCAGAAAGTTCTTTCACACAAAATTTGTCAAAATTGTCAGTTGCCTCTGATATTACATATGACCAACCCACCACGAATGGCGTCTGACATCCCAGCTTTATTAATGTGGGAAACTAAATTGTATTGGTACTAGTTAACCCTCTGGATTTATGCCAGAAAAGGCTTTGTTCTCCTGAATGAGAGGAGTATGTCCTCATGCGAGGTGGGAGTTAAATTTGAAAGCATATAGCACTGCCTTTGTGGTTCAGCAAGCCAATTCCAAATGGTTGGCAGGATTATGAAATTCATTATCGTTACTTAGACCTCATTAAATTGATAAGAGGCATCACAACTTCGTAATTGGTTCCAAGGGGGAGGGTAGAATGAGACATAAACAAGGTAATTAATAACGTGTTTATTGGGCTCTATTGCAGATTTCAGGGATTTTTTTTTTTTTTGCATCTAGTATCCCCTTGGTGTGCCATATGTCTTACACACTTAAACTAGTGAGCCCGTTACAGATCCTGAATAGGAGGGACGTGCGTCCAAATGAGCGCGATCCAAAAGAGAATGTATTTTAACGAGTGTGAATAACACGGGTGTCACGTGACAGGAAGACTGAGTAATTTTAGTTTGTGCCTCACACATAATTAGATTACATTAAAAGATGATGCATGTCACGCTGGCCTAAAGGTTGACGTTATGATCTGATGCCGTGTCGGTGCATGCGTCCTACTTTTTAAACAAGACAGCTGTGATTAGTACAAGACGGAATAAGCCATCGGCAGAGCAGACAGATTTCATCTAATTCGAGTCAATTCGAAATCCAGGCTCTGTAAATGTTAATATACAGTATGGTGGAACTCTGGACTAATGTGACTGAATTGTTAATCGTGTGCTACGTTATGATCAGTAGAGGCAGACCCAAACGCAGAGACAGACCATGGGAATGAGGGTGGCAGGCAAGGCAGAAAGGGGCGATGGCGGATGGCAGAGCTGGACTGAGCTGAATGATGGATGGCAAAGTTGAGCTGAGCAGGATGGTGGTTAACAGAGATGAGCTGAGCGGGACAGGCGGATGAGGGAGGGAGCGAGGCTGGCAGAGGATAAGCTCGGCGGTTTAGCAAGCATGTAGGCAGGCAGGCAGGCAGGGGGACCAGAGAGTTGTGATCCTGGAAGCACAAGGAAGCGCGCTAAATACAGGTAAAGCAAACAACACAGGGAATAGCTCTGAATGAGATGTTGCAGAACAACCAAGAGCGCGACTGTAACAGAAAAAACCATGTGGCGATGAGTGGATGGAGACCCCAGCGTAGATATGCTGTCGAGTTGATGAGATGATGGAAGGTGGGTGTGCAGGCTGGGCAGGTGAGGTGAATGAGCCGCAATCAGGAGGGTGCTGGAGAGGTCCAGGGAAGGAAGTTACGCTCACACCACACACATACAAACACACACACACACACACACACACACACACACACACACACACACACACACACACACACACACACACAGGGGCAAAACAGGAGACACAGGGGTAAAGGGAAACACATGGAAACAAATGGAGACACGGCCGGGGCTGTGACAGCATTGCGCATACAGGGCATACAGTACATTATCATTGCAGCATAGTGAATTATTAAAGGAAGCACACCCTTCAACTCCAATTCCTTGCATTGTCAGCCTTACATAATCCCTGCTCCTGACCAACGGGAACATGTGTCAGGTGGAACGGAAGGCCGTTTCGGCATTGTATTATGCATTATTACTCAGGCGACATGTTGCAGGTGCATTAGTACACTGCATAGATCATCTGGCTCAACACCAAGAGGCCCCACCGTCATGTCACAACTGAGCAGGCTGTGACGGCTCGTCGACTTGGCACGATTACATTTGCTTTCTCCACACCAACGCAGAATATAACGCTCGTCAGAGAGAAAAATCTACAAATACAAAAGGCCAATTCTGGACATTTGTCAGTTAAGGAAAGAGCTACATAGGAGAACAGGCAAAGCTTGACATTTAGAGTAAATGGCAACGCACGAGAAAGAAAAGGAGACGTAATTTGACATTATAATTTTTCTGTTCGCCTGTTTCCCCTAAAACTCGCAAGGAAATACACGCTGCATGAAGACAGTGTCGACTGAATGTGTAATTCTTCTTCATTTTATAAGCACAGACGCAGCTGTACGATTGCTTTTGTACAGTGCTTTGTTGTCCTGCTCAGCCAGGCAACGTATCTCCGCCATACCAACAAAACAACCACGGGAGTTTTGTCATGCGAGGTCCCCTAGTCCTCGAGATTCAGAATATCATTTCATGCCCTTGATCAGTACCAGTCTTGCAGTGTCCTAGACCGATGCAGTGTGTGACAACTGAGAAGACAGGCTTTGAGGCTCAACATGCAAATGAAAAAGCCATTCCCCTTCCCTCTCTGCTTCCTCTCCCCCATGCAGTTTTCATGCATCTTAAAACAACACCAGCTCAGTTCTCTGAGTAGTCATTTTGCATTTCAATAAAGTATCACCCATCTTTCCTGGTCCATTGCACAGGACCAATCTCATGGCCCCGTTGTGTTGCACACACCACCAAAGCTGCCAGCAACATTTGTCGAAATTCTGTGCTTTTATTTATCACAGCCAGCCTTTTTTTTTTTCAGAGCAGTAATTGATTTTTTTTTCAGAGGATTACACATTGTGCCAATTGTAAAATGATAGAGATTCTTTCCCTGGCAAAGATAAGGTAGATAAAAATATGAGGGTGCCCACACACACACACACACACACACACACACACTGATATAACCACATACACGATACACAAAACAGCCACAATTACAGAATACACATGGGTTTGAAGTGTGAATGGAGTTTAAGCATAAACGTACAAGATGTTGGTACCTTCTCTACTTAAAGCAACATCGAAACAGTTAATTCTCATGCATGTTAATTTGTTGGATTTCTTTAAAGATTTTCATGCTATTCGCACCAGCACATTCACCCTGTCCTGACAAATTACAAATTTTACTTGGAATGCGTCCTCTGCATTTTTTTTTAAAATATATTTTCTGCTCAGAAACAAATTTGCTATGAAAAGCATGAGGTTTATCAGGCAACATTTCTCCTCCTTCCTTCTCACTTTCTCCCCCCAGCATTTAGGGTTGGAATGACAACTCTCCTACAGGGACTTCAAATGTTTTCACAAAAGGGGGGGGGGCAGCGAGTCACTCAGTTTGACACCGTGTAGTCACATATTTTGTGCCTCTCACTGTCTTCCATTTGCATTAATTTGACATTCTCTAATCTGGCTGTCCCATTACCCATCAACTACAGAAGGGGCTGCTGCCTGCTGGCTTGCATGCCTGCAGAGGGTTGGAAGAGAGAGAGTGGTGCCTATTATGGGTCACCTTGGATGTGTTTTCCCCATTTCAGGGTGACAGGCGTGCTGCCGTGGAACACGGGCCGCCGTGGTTTCTCCGCAACTCGCGGAGATCACAACCTGCTGTTTCTCCTAAATGAGTTGCTGTGGCACCAGAGCTGGAGAGGGACCTTTTTAGGTGGGGGGGGGTGGGCACATAACCAACTACTTGTTATACTGACTCTAGGCTAATAGGGACATATTCAAATGTCACTGTTTACTAGGCTTAGTGTAAAGTTACATGGCACCTCAGGTTGTGTTTGGCGTGTGTGAGGGTGTGTGTGTGACAATGCATTCGGTGGGGGGGGGGTGTTGTTGTACACACAGTGCCACCGGCTGCCAATCATGTGCATCCAAAGGCCCGGGAGAGAGCCAGGTTACTCGCTAAATTGAGTCCCCTAGGCTTTACATTTAGATAATATGTGGAGTGCAAGAGGGACTACTTTCAATGTTATCCATTCAGTAATATGCAGTGTCAACCTACAGCATACGCCAAGATTTAGAGGAAAAACTGACATATCCTCCTCACAAAGCCAAGTAAGCTATATCCAAACAGCAGACTGTACTCAGACTCCACAGAAAGTAGCTTCATGTACATTAGGATTGTTTGCATGCACACGTCCACATCAACAGTGCATACTGGCATTGCAAATGGCCAGAACAGATGGCAGAAGAGCAGTGCTGCCACCGTAACTGTACACTTGCTTCCAGTAACTCCTCAGACCACCTCACATTCTGTTGCTCACTACAAAGGACAAGCAAGTCACTGCATATGTAACCCATATGGAAAATAAGGTTGTTACTAAAGCCATTTAAGTCATATAGAGATGTAGTTGCATCTTGCTCCCAAGGGGGGCGCAATACACTGCCCGCGCATCTAAAGTGGTAGAGGGTACTACGTCCGTCTTTCACTTCCTATTTGAGATTCCTTTCTGAAACGTGCTGTGAACGACGCAACACCTCTCTAATTCCCAACTGTGAACGCGAGGAATACAACTTCTGTCGAGTTATTAATATTTGAACTCCGGATTGGTTTTTGAACTACCGGACAAAATCTGGATCAGTGATCACAAGCCCAGCCTAGTGAGACTGTGGATGGTCGTGGAAGCGGTGTGGCCTACCGTAGGATCTGTCCACAGAAGATGTCTGACTGGGGGCGTCCGGGTAGCGTAGCGGTCCATTCCGTTGCCTACCAACATGGGGATTGGCGGATCGAATCCCCGTGTTACCTCCGGCTTGGTCGGGCGTCCCTACAGACACAATTGGCCATGTCTGCGGGTGGGAAGTCGGATGTGGGTATTTGTCCTCCTGGTCGCTGCACTAGTGCCTCCTCTGGTCGGTCGGGGCGCCCGTTCAGGGGGGAGGAGGAACTGGGTGAGAATAGCGTGATCCTCCCACGCGCTACGTCCTCCTAGCGAAATTGCTTACTGTCAGGTGAAAAGAAGCGGCTGGCGATATTTTAGACATGTACTCAAATTTGAATGCCCATAAAATTAGAAAAAGATACATTTCATTCCATACCCCCCCCCAAAGCCAAAGAGGTTCACTTCAAGATAATTAATTATATTTATCCCTCCAGTGAATTTACAAGTTTAAAATTTAATATAGACTGTAATTTCTGCCAATTCTTTAAGACAGACATAGAATCAACGGATAATTTATTTTTCCACTGTAACATGACTTACTATAAGTTTTGGTATAATTTGTATGTATGGATGAAGTCGAGCATTAGTGCTCTACCGCCATTTCTACTAGTGAGTGTCAAATTTGGAATGTTTATGGAGGATAGAAATATAGAATTCTTGTTGAATAATGTGATTATTTTGGCAAAATATTTCATACACAAATGTTAATATTGCAAAACGCATCCCTGTTTAACTGCCTTTAAAACTGAATTAGTAACTTTGTCCAAATCTCTAAAATGTATGAAAAACAGAAATGCCCCAAAAATTATTCTTTGTATTTGAACAATTTAATGTAATTTAACCCCTGGAATATTGCATTTTCCTATTTTATTTTATCTCTTTTTAATTTTTCTTTTCTGTTTCCTTGTTTTGTTCTCATTGTCTTTTGACATGTTTGATGTACTGTTCTTAGCCTACTCTGTTGTTTTAGAGTATACTGGCTTTGTTTGATGTGTTTGTATATCTGTAGTCTTGATCCAAAAAAAAAGTTAAAAAAAAAGAAGAGGCTGGCGACTCCACATGTATCGGAGGAGGCATGTGGTAGTCTGCGGCCCTCCTCGGATCGACAGAGTGGGTGGAGCAGTGACCGGAACGGCTCAGAAGAGTGGGGTAACTGGGTACAATTGGCGAGAAAAGGGGGGAAGGGGAACCCCAACCCCCAAGAAGGGAACCCCCCCCCCAAAAAAAAGATGTCTGACTAGCTCCTTCATTCACTCAGACACCAGGTAAGACCATGTACACACTATTAGCTCTACTTGGGTAGCAGTAGTCAACACACATGTCACACACACGAGAACACTGAACCGAACTCTTGGAACTCCAACTCACCTGCAGGAGCATCCACTCGGAGGGGGGGGGGGGGCTTATTCTCATTTTATTTTTCATATCAAAGAGCTCTTTTTTATTTTGTTTATCTTATACAAACTGCAGCGCTACCTATGTTTTGTGAATCGTTAATTGCTCAGGTTTCTTGCTAAGAGGGCAATACAATTGTCAACTGTTCCAATTTCATATCAACTCCCCCTCGTGAGTCATTCAAGGCATACCGCTCCCCGAACCTAGGCAGATGTTGGAGTCTCTATTTAGGCTACTACTATTACTGGCTAGACTAGAGGCGCTACACATACGTGTGCTGTAGTGAGATTTCTATTGCGATAGGATGACAAACCCTTTCCCTCTGATTGCTGCCTTGGCACGCATGAGGAGCTGTTTATGAGTTGCGTATGAACTATGTTCACATTGGTTAATCAGGCGGCACCTCAAAACTCACACCATTGGCAACTGTGTTGTGTGTCTCATCTCTGTCATGCATGATTTGACAGCGCTCGCGTTCCCCCAGACTTGCTGTCCGTAACTCATCAGAATTAGACGCAGCTTTGTTGTATTTGCGTGTGAGTCATTGTGCCGGGGAGGGCCCGCTCATCTGTATTCACTCCCCGGAGACTGGCTGATAAACCGGTGATGCCAGGTGGTTATTTGTTATTGGTGCTGTGATTTGTACAGACAATGGTACAACAATTAAGGGCTCTGAGCAAACTCCAAGCGGTTAGCCACAAAACGAATTCCATTTGTGAGCAAAATTGCATTTATTTATTTTTTTGCGGAGAGCTGTCGACTTCGCGCGTGTACGTCTTTAACACTGGTTTACTCGACGGCATACACACCGGGTTTGAAAGCAGCATCTCGAAACACTCAAGTCCACAGCGAAATAGGCAAAGTTTTTAATGGGTTTCGTCAGCTCTGTCAGAGGTAAAATTGGACAGCGACCTGTTGGGGGCAGGTTCCAGGTGAACACCTCTTCTCCCCGGAGCTCCTGCGGCTCAGAGTAATGAAGAGGCAGGTGCACCAAGCATGGCAACAAAAACAGGGCAGTCTTGTTTTTTCCTGTCTCACCTCTGACCCCCTGGAATGACAATCTTCATGTGACCCTTGTTCCTTGTCAATCAAAATGACCCCGGAGAGGCAGTGGACACACACAAATATGTACACACAGACCCAGCCACACACACACACATGTAGGCAAGTAGTACACGTACTTCACCAAATGCACAATTTTAACTTGATCTTTGTGCTTTTTCTGTCTATACCTCCCTCTGTTATTTTTCAGACACACACTCACAACCACACGCACGTATACAACCATGCTCAAACACACGCACACGCACACACACACACACAACCATACTCAAACACAAACAACCACATGCACACACACACAACCACACTAAACACAACCACATGCATATGTGGGCACACACACACACACACACACACACACACACACACACACACACACACAACCATGCTCAAACACAAACAACCACACACACGCATGCATGCACACACACACACAACCATGCTCAAACACAAACAACCACATGCATACGTGCACACACACACATACACACACACACACACACACACACACACACAAAACCACAAACAACCACACACACAACCACCTGCACACAAACGCTGTCTGAAGTTGTTTGTCATTGAGAGACTGACTTTGTTCACAGTCATTGATAACGGAGGGAAATGGAAATAGAGAAAACAATTATACCCTCGCATGGCTCCAGCCCTTACCTGATGAGAGTATTCATCTCAAGCCATGTTATTCTCCATCTCCCACTGAAATATTTATGATGCAGCGATGGGGTCGTGGAGCATACGGCATGTTGCACTCACGGGCGGAGACCACGGCGGAAGTCGAGGAGCGCTTATCAGTGTTGCGTTACTTTATTGTTTAAAGGTACCCGCTACACCAGCCAGCCGCAGATGCCGAGCTGATCTGCATGTTGATTCGATTTTAATGTATTCTTCGGAGGTGATGATTTCCAAATATAGACTAGCCCAGTTCGTTGTTCTGTTTGCGAGCAACAAGCAGGGAGAGTTAATTCTGTTGAGTAGAGTGTTTTTAATAGATCAAAGAGGAAATCTGGGGCTGTCTTATGCAATTAAGGAGATGCATTTTAAGAGGAACAAACCCCTGTGGGCTGTTGTTTTCAAATGATGCCCCACTGCTTCCACTGGTACATCATGATTAGCGTTGTGAAGACATGCCCTTTTGTCGAGTGCATTAGACATTAGACGACATTCTCCCAGACTGGCTACGGGATCTGGATATTTTCTGTTGAACCGACGGTTGTTGTTGATGTTTTTTCCGAAACACACAGCCAGGAGCTGCGATAACCCCAAGAAACTTAAATCGTTTGGTGAGAAACAGGGGAAAATCCAAGGTTTCATTTATCCTCCCTTCCCTTTAAAATTAAACCGAGGCAATTACGGCCCCGCTATAATTGCTTAGAAAAATACCTACACTGACAAACTGCACCCAGAGCTGCCTGCGACTTGGCAGCGGTGCCGTCTCCTGATAGCCGGGCCTTGTTTACTCAGGCTAAATGATCTCTGCAGAAGCAGGCGGATAACCAGTTCAAAATGAACCCCACCCTGAATGTGAGTGTAATTATACCCAGCACCTTGCAAATTCTGAATTACATATAAACGTGGAGGTCCCTAGAGGTAGCGTTAGAAAGAAAGCTGCTTTGCATAGGTAAATCCCTGTCTATGATCATTTGTTTTTTTGCATGCTCTCTCTGATGAAACGAGGTACCGAGGAGAGAGGACAGTGTCAGAGAGCAAGCCCGGTAGTGTACTTTTATGTAATGCGACATACCTCAGAGAGATCCAAACAAACGTCCTCGATGACCACACAGTTTTCAATACAACACCAGGGCGAATCCTTATAAAAATCATCACACACCGATGAAACAACTCTACCGAGTGCCATTTGAAAGAAACCCTGAGAGTGTGAAAGACATGCGGCGTATGAATAGCTGGAGGTAAGTAATGTACACTTCAGTATTGTGCACCGCACACAGAACCTTTTTACATGTAAATGTATAGAAAGCCTATATTGAACTGCACAATGTTGTCTTTCTTTTTTTTTCCCAGAGTTTTGCAAATGGATGCTGATGCAATTCTGCATGAATTTGTCTTCATAGATGAGGCTGTGTTTAACCTGACAAAAGTAAGAAGAAGCGGGAGAACCATCACTGGCCACAGAGCTCTTTTGTACGTATGTCCTGGGCCAATTTGGTGGTAACATCAAAATGTGCACTGCAGGGGCGTCCGGGTGGCGTGGTGGTCTATTCCATTGCCTACCAACACGGGGATCGCCGGTTCGAATCCCAGTGTTGTGTCCCTACAGACACAATTGGCTATGTCTGCGGGTGGGAAGCTGGATGTGGGTATGTGTCCTGGTTGCTGCACTAGCGTCTCCTCTGGTCGGTTGGGGTGCCTGTTGGGGGGGGGGTTGAACTGAGGGGAATAGCGTGATCCTCCACACGCTACATCCCCCTGGTCCTCACTGTCAGGTGAAAAGAAGCGGCTGGCGACTCCACATGTATCGGAGGAGACATGTTGTAGTATGCAGCCTTCTCCGGATCAGCACAGGGGATGGAGCAGTGACTGGGATGGCTCGGAAGAGTGGAGTAATTGGCCGATCACAATTGGGGAGAAAAAGGGGGGGAAATGTGCGCTGCAATCACACAGAATGGGGTCTTCCACTTCCATGCCAACTTAGGTCTTTACAACACAGCCCACATTCATTTTTAAAGACTACACACACCGTCACAGCAGAAGACCAAATAGATGCAGAGCAGATGAGTTACATTGTCATCTGGGACGATGCATCTTTCCACCGGTCTGCACTGGTCCAAAACTGGTTTCATCATCATCCACAATTTTCACTCCAATACCTCCCACCATACTCTCTCTTCCTTAACCCCATTGAGGAGGGTTTTTTCGGGATGGTGGTGAAAAGTTTACAATCTCCAGCCCTATGTCAAGACACCCCTCATTCAAGCCATGGAGGAGGTGCAGAGTGACAGGGAGGAGGCGGCTGCAGACCCGCCTGACGACAAGTGACAGGAGAGGGCAAGTGAAGAACCATATTTGCAATTTTCCATCACTTTATCCAGGTTATCGTCACAATCTGATGCTCGGAGAGTAAAAATTGTAACACCAGACGGTACACATGGGTAAAGGTTTAAGGGAACAGGATCAGTGCTGCCAAGCATCACCAGACACCTTAACACCAGGTTAGCCAGGATTCCCACTTGGTTTCACAGATCACCACTTAGTCACTGTAGTTTTATGTATTTCATCAACAAAAATATATAAATATTTTGGCATTTTAATGTGAAATGACTACAGGATCGGTCTTTTGGTAAAAAAAAAAGAAAAGAAAAGAATTATTTTGGGTAATTTGGAGAGGAATAAAAGCAGTTTGACTCTGTCAATTAGCACATTAAAGGAGTTGCCATAGCAATTTGCACACATACACCTGTTTGTATGTGAAGCCTACTTAAACTATAGTTCAAATAAATTGCTTTGGAATAAATTTAATACATTTTTGTATGTTTTTTTGCTCTTTTAATAAGAAATGCTGTGTGGTTTATGCACATTTAATAATTTAATAACATTTAATTTAATTTAATAACATTTAATAAGAAATGTTGTGTGGTTTGTGTGGTTTATGTGGCTTTGTGTGTGACCTCATGTAACCTTACACATAATACTAACAACCACAACAATAACAACAACTATAATAATGATAATAATAATAATAATATTCAAGAAAGAAGAGCTCTGGTATCGAGATTGCTAGATATCCAAATTCAGTTGTTGGAATCGGATCGGAACTGAATCTGGATCGGTGCATCTATATTAGGGATCGGGTAGGGATATTCGGAATCTGATGGGTCACCAAATACGGTGTAACGGCAGAACAACTATGCCCCCCATTCTGTGTTAATACCTTTTATAACGTTACAGAACGGTGAGGCAGAATAACGATGAAACATTTCCACCTTGAACAGACAGGGGCGAGTTAGAAAATGGTGCCTCACCTGACACACTATTATTGGGACCCCAATGAGCAACGAACTAAGTCTGAATATTTATACTCTCAAAAAGAAATATAATTGGCCCACTGATGTTACATGCACATATCCTATTAAAAATTAAATGCAAAGTTACTGAGACAATTACTGCATGTCTTACATTGTTAATGAGGACCTGGTCGACTACTCTTTCTTTCTTTCTTTTTGAAGGACTCATTTATTAACTGTTTTACATTTTCACATTGATGTAATAAATTACATCTAATGAAGTTGCTCACTAATTGAGTTTCTTTATGATATACTTTTTTACCCTTACTCAAGTAGTTATTTTTATGAGTACTTTATTATAATGTAACTAAACTTTTACTTGAGTAGTATTTTTGTTTACTCTCACCCCTGGCCAGATCCAGCTAGGCAAGAAATGAAGAAATTATGCTTAGTTTTTTTTAAATTCATACTTTTTTTTGTCTTCACAAATGTTTTAGCTATGTTTATGTACTATATTCAGAATATATTCTGTTCTGATTTTCAGGTCAAAAATGCAACATTTGGAAATGCACCAATTTATTGACTAATTTTACAATGTGGCGAGCAATAACCCCCCCCCCCTTTCTCCTCATTTGTATCTGGCCAATTACCCCACTCTTATGAGCCATCCTGGTCGCTGCTCCACCCCCTATTTTTATCACTGTGCAGTACTGGTCTTGTGTGTTGTGTTTGGTGAATATATTCATGTGCTTTATGTACTATTATTGTATTATTATTATTATTGTATGAATGACAGCGACGGAGGGGAGGCATTGTGTGCATCTTACTTTTCTGTTTACTTCCTTGTTTACTTCCTTGTCTTACGTTCCGTATACATTTTATTAATCCCTTCAGGGACACCTCCACCTTTTTAGATGCAAAACCCACCCAACAATTCCATCTGAATTGGGTCCATTCTTTAACCCTTTAAACTTGGTTCTGGAGACACGTGAAACTATCTCCATTTTTTACAAGATTAACTCATGAACTTGTAAACTAAGCTCTACTGTACCACTAACTGTTTCAGCCTCTTCCATTCAGAGATCTAACTTCTGTGGTTGTCCCCATGACCCTGAGAGCAGGATAAGTGGTTTGGATAATGGATGGATGGACGTGAGACACGCCCTGATCTGGTGGTGGTCAGAGTTTGCGATGTTGCAGGTGGGGGATCAGGAACATATGGACCCTCGGGTTCTTTGTCAGGAGGTTGATTCAATGGCAGCAGAAGGATTCTGTTTTGCCAAGGCAACGCCTTGTCTGTATCCACAAGATGCGATCTGGGTGGTCCTGCTCCATTGACGACTGAGCCTGCTATGTGTTCCATAGTGAATCAAACCTTCTTTCCTGGTGGTAGTTCTGGTGGTGGGCGAGTGTGATGGTGGCAATTCTAGTGCCTTGCTTGATGCAAACATCTGGCCTTGTGCATCCCTGAATCTTTCCAGGTTTGGCCACTTAGGACGCAGTGTGGCTGGTAGTTGTGGAACGCTTGTACACTACTGTCTTCCAATCAGTAACTGAGCAGGTGAGTGTCCAAGTTCCAATAGAGCAGCTTGGTACACCAGTAATGCTTCACTTGGATCCCCTCCTTTTCGCCACAGGCTTTTGACTGTGCCAACAGCCTGCTCAGCTTCACCATTGGCCTGTGGGAAACGAGGGCTACTTGTCACATGTTCAAACTGATAGGTAGTGGCAAAGTGCTTAATAGCAATTGAAGACCGTTGTCTGACACTACAGTGTCTGGCGCACCATGTCTGGAGCTCCATGTCTAGCCAAGACTTGCTTCAAGTGCTGCAATCACAGTCTCTGAGCCACCTCTATGCAATGGGAATAGTCCACAATCAGAAAGTAAGTTTTCTGTACCCAGTCAAAGAAGTCAGTCCCAACTCTTTGCCATGGCCCGTCTTTATCGCTTTATCTCTGGTCCCATCCTTTCACTCAACCGTGGCGTGGGTTGTTTTAGCCAAACTCTTAGCCTCCACACCTGGCCGCAGTTAACATGTACAGCCCGCAGCATAGCTTTTATTGACCATTTCAACCTCTTCTTGAAATGCCCAGCCTTCTTTTGTCATGATGGCATCCACCCCAATGGACAATACACATGCGTTTTAACTGAAAATTTATTTTACACCATCTGTAATTCGCACCTCACCCTGATTATCTTTTACCGCATGTCCTCATCCACTCCTGATCACTTCCGGTCTCCACCAGCAAACCTCTCCCTCCCCTACTAACCACACTAACTCCCCTTTGAGGTTAGAAGTGCCTACTACTATCCCTCCTGCTAGCTCCCCTCACTGGCCTCATCTATCTTTATCCCTCTCACTGGGCAAATTCGCCATACAGACCATTAGAGACAGGGCATCCCGTCCACGTAAGTCCCATGGTGTGTGCATTGGGAACCTCTGCCGGCTCCCTCGCTTCTCTGTCTGTTCTGCTTTTGCCAGTCAAGGTGGCTCTGATCAATGCTCGGTCTATTGCAAACAAGTAATTTATTCTCAGGGTTGGACTGGGAACAAAATTCGCCCCTGGCAATTTTCATCTGGACCGGCCTCCTTTTCCCCAACATAAGCACTTATGAGTTGCTTAAAGCAATATCAGGCTATTTATAACATATAGGCTAAGCAGTAGATATCAAGTTGGCACCCTAACAACAGGTGTACTTACAGGGTTTCATAAAATAATGTAATAAATAAATAGCCAAGAAACAGCCTAGAAGTCCCAAGAGGCACACTTGGGATTTTATTCCTTTGACAATGGACAACCCAGCTTTCAGTGCAATTACGCTACAATCCATAACTTAAATAAACCAAATATGACATAATCATATGACATGAATGTAGTCTATGACAAAATGCAATGCTCTCATCACGAAACAAAATAGCCAAACTGAATTTTCATACTGGACAAACGCTTTCCTTAAATTAGGCTTAGCCTAATGATGATCTGGAAATGAGTCTGAAATTGGACATTAATTAACAATATTCTATTTATAGTCAATCATCTGACATTGTGTTAGTAGCTGATCTGATGCAATTCACACATCAGGCTCAACAGTAAGGATTTTATTCTACTGACACAATTTAAATGGGTTTATTCACTGCTATTGACAGGCTATGACAAGCAACATGCCTGCACCTTATTGAAGCAGACCCAGAGTGACTAATCAGCTGAGCCATTACAACACTCTCGCCTTAATATCATTTAAAAAAAACAAAACAGAACAAAACAACATACCACAGTGGCCTTAAGCAGCGAATAGAATAGAATAGAATAGAATAGAATAGAATAGCATCGAATAAAATAGCATCTCCTACACTAGTCAGCGAGAAGACTTCTCATCCGTGTGCTCTTCTCTGCCATTCTGCTGATTATTTCATCAGCCTCAAGTTTTTTTTTCTTTTTCTTTGACCTTTTCCGCTGTACCTTTTCACTTTTGGGACCTTTTTCTATTTCAGGCTAGCTTTATTTTTGATTTTTACTTTTAACTTTTAGTTTGTACGCATTCTCTCTTGATTTGATTATTTCCCGCTTGACCTCTGACATTACATGGATGGACGCATCCACTTGAATGGGTGGGGGGAAGGTGAGGGTGGCACTTTGTGCACCTGCCTTGCAGTATAGGTAGCCTATTGACAATTGGGACCATGTAAATCCCAATCAGATGGGCTGTTCCTGCATCAAGTGGGCTGTGGCCAGCAGGTCTATTTTTTCCCCCCTACAATTCCTTTCCCACATTGCTGGCTTTGCAGCTCACTAGTGGGCCAGCCCATCTGGCATTTGCCAGAGTTGCCAGTCTGAGCCTGTTTATCCGTAATGATTTTTTTTTTTGCAGGGAAAATATGGACTTAATGCCCCTGACTGAAACTTGGCAGCAGAATATAGATTATTCCCACCTAATTGAACTTTGTCCTGCAAACTGCTCTTTTATCAGCACACCTCAGCTGACGGGTCATGGTGGTGGACTTGCTGTAGTTTTTAGGAACAAGTCCACATGCCAGATGGTAAGCGCTGTTACTGTTATTTTGAATTGCAAATGTTTAGAGTCAGTTGGCTGAACCCTATTATTGTATTTTAATTTACCGATGACCAGGCCCACTCAGCTCTTCCTATCATCTATTATAAAGCTGGACAGTCTTAATGGTTGAGGATTTTAATCTTCATATTGATGATACTACATGCAATATTGCCTCTGATTTTGCTAATCTCATTGAGTCCTTCGATTTTATGCAACACGTTGCTGGCTCTTCCCACATGAGAGGGCACACTTCCGACCTTGTTCTTGCACATGGAATGGACATTGAACTTGTTGGCTCTAAGACTTTACTTGTCAGTGATCATAAATGCATTTTACTTGATATATGTTTTAAATTGGGGTCTCAGCCTTCCTTGCAAATGAGACACACCCATTTCATTAATGAGGTTGTGGCTGTTAATTTCTCTGTGATGTTTGACGGCAATATTTTTTCAATGGATGGCAATGTGGACACTTTAGTTCAATCTTTTAACAATCACTGCTCCTCGGTGCTGGATGAAGTGGCTCCTCTCAAACCCAGAAAGATCCCCTCCGTAAATTCAACCCCATGGATAAATGAGTCCTTCGAATTTATTAACTACTGTTTTAGGTGCAAATGTTGGATGCTGAGTGGTTGTAGAAAACCACAAATCTCGAAGTAAACAAGTTGAACCTCAAAGAACTTATGGGTATCTTCAAGGACATGGTGAAAGCTGAGAGATCTTCATATTTCTCTCATCTAAAATCTTCCAGTAAGAGAAATCCCAAAGTCGTGTTTGATACAACAAACTATATTGTCTCTCCGGGCACTCCACAGTTGCCGATTTTCTCTGACAGGGACTGCAATATCTTTCTTAAATATTTTATAGATAAGGTTGTAAATGTTAATGCAAACATCTTACCCTCGTTCAGTCCATTCCACTCACTAGTGGTTTCTCTAACCCATCCATTTTGGGTCCATCTTTTTTCCTGTTTCTATAGATGGTATGATGGTATTACAGCCTCGTTAGGAAAAATTAAACCCTTTTCAAGCTGATTAGATGTTCTACCAACCTCTCTGTTCATTAAGGTTTTTAATTTCATTTGTCCCTGTTAAATTAATATTTTGAATTGCTCTCTTTTATCAGGGTGTGTCCTCAGCTATTTTAAGCAGGCTACTGTTCAACTTTTATTGAACAACAGAGAATTATAGGCCTATTTCTAAACTTCCTTTTTTTCCTAAAATTTTAGAAAAAGTTGTTGAAAGCAATTTGTTCAAGCACTGGATTTGCACAGGGTGTTTGACAAATTTCAATCTGGTTTTCATAAACTACACTCCACTGAAATGGCCCTCCTTAAGGTGTCAAATTATATTTTAAAGGCTGAAGATGCTGGGGAGTGTTCAGTTTGGTTTTATTGGACCTTAGCGTAGCATTCGATACTGCTGACCACCACATATTAATCCATAGACTAACACACCTGGTGGGCATTTCTGGGGCTGTATTGGAATGGTTCCCTTCCTACCTCACAGATAAGACTCTTTCAGTCTCTGCTTTGTCATTTGGCATCCTCCAGGGATCCGTCTTGGGGCCTATTTTATTCTCCCTGTACATGCTTCATCTAGGACAGCAGTTTCAGCAACATCTCCTATCATTTGTATGCTGGATATAGCTGAATGTCATCATTTGATGACATCCAGTTATATTTTTCCTTCAAACCTGATGTGCTTGAAAGACTTTCTATACTGAACAACTGTTTAAATGCAAATAATTTTCTGAAGTTAAATGCAGATAAAACTGAAGTGTTGATTATTGCTCCTGATATACTTCATTCAATTGATCAAGCAGAACCTTGGTGCCTTATCCTCATATTCTCGGTCTATTCTGCATAATTTTGGTGTGATTTTTGACCAATCAATTAGTTTTGATGTTCATATTAGGATGCTGACTTGATCATGTTTCTTTCACTTAAGAAACAAAGCCAAACTCGGGTCTGTTGTGTCAAGGGCTGAAATGGAGATGCTAATGCATATGCTTTTATCTCATCATGTTCAGACTGTTGTAATTCTCTTTTTACCTGGCTTAATAAATTTTCCTTGGACCATTTACAAAAACCATCCAAAATGCTGTTGGTAGGCTTTTAACATGATCCAACAGATGGTCACACATTATACCTATTTTAACCTCTCTGCACTGGCTTCACGTTAATCTAGAATTTGTTTTAAATTCTTCGTGCTCGTTTATAGAGCCCTACATGGCCAAACTCCCCATTATATCATGGATATTCTGCACCCCCACACCACCAGCTGAACTCTTAGGTCCTCTAACCAGGGTCTTCTAAGTGTCCCTCGGATATGTTTTAAGACTCGAGGGGATCGTGCTTTCCAGTTGACAGCACTTAAGCTTTGGCATTGTCTTCCAATAAGCCTGAGGTCTTTGGACTCTGTGGACTCTTTTAAAAAGCAGCTAAAAACCCAACTGTTCAGACAGGCACTTAGGTAGCATGTGGTATTTTATGTTTTAACTTGTGTTTATCCCCATTTCCTCTGATGTGTTTTATATGTTGTTCATCTTTATTTTATTTGACTGTGAAACAGTTTTATCTGTTGCTTATCTTTGTTTTATTTATTGACTATGAAGCACTTTTATCTGTTGTTTATCATTGTTTTATTTATTTGACTGTGAAGCACTTTGTGACTTGTGTCTGTGAAAGGTGTTATATAAATAAACTTTACTTACTGTCTGGAGTGGCTGAGGAGAGAAGGGGCTCACAGCGAGATCGTCGGTTGATTTGGCATGCTTCACAGGCACTCACTAGCTGTCTTAATTGGTTAGACAGCCATGGCCACCAAACGGTTTACTGGGTGCGTGCTCTAAATTTTGTGACACTATTGTTTATTTTCTTACCGTCTCTTCTCTATATTCTGCCCTAACCTGTTCATTTGCCATACTGATTTCGCCATTTTCTGTGCTTAGTTCGCTTAACGCTAGATTCTCTAGTTTTCTTTCTGAAGCTACTCTTGCGTTTAGTGGGCAACTTTTCGTTCCTAGTTTGTTTACTAGCCTCAAGCTTAGCGTAGTGTAACGTGCATGGATAAGAAGACACGCTGGCCGTTGGCTGGCGGGTCTGACCCTTTAGTCGAGCGGTTAGCGATGTCTCCTGCGGTGCGGGCGATACGGGTTCGCTTCCCGGCCGCGGCAGTTCCTGTGATTGCGTTGTCCCCCGAATTCGCTACGGTAGCTTAGCAGTTAGCTCTATTGCATTTGCAGCAAAAGCAGCTTTGTTACAATGATGGTGTGTGGTGACTGTTCCGTGGTTACAGATAAGTTGTCTCTACTAGAGAGATGTGTCCGTGAGTTAGAGCAGCTTCTTTCGGCTAGGATTACGTTAAACGTGACGGGCACTCCAGATAGCCTTAGCCCCCGGCCTAACAGCAGACCTGCTATTGTTAGCAGTAGCCAAGCCTCGTCGACAGACGCGGCGGAGTTTGTGTCTGTTTACCGGCGTGGGAAGGCTCGCAAGACCAAGCCACCGGTCGTGTGGAGTGGTTTGCAGTCACCCCTCCCAACTGCAAACCGGTTTTTGCCCCTCACCAGGCCTGTTGATAGTTCTATCAGTCAGCATGCCCCTCCCGCTCTTGTTGACAGAGTAAAGCAACGCACCCTAGTGATAGGGTGCTGGCATAACGGAGGGAGAAACGGAATCCATGCACACAGCACCACTACTTTTAATAAGTCGTCAATTTTATTTGTAAAGCACAATATCACAAATTTGCCTCAAGGGCAAATTTACTTCTAACAACATTGTTATTCATGTCGGCACCAATAATGCTAGGATGAAGCAATCAGGGATCACAAAAGCCAGCCTAGTCAGGACGATTGCGTTGGCCAGAAAGATGTGTTGGCATCGATTGATTGTCTCTGGTCCCTTACCCATGAGGGGTAATGATGAGATGTAGAGTAGGTTCACCTCAATGAACTGCTGGCTGGCTCATTACTGTAATGAGCAAGGATTCGGCTTTGTTGATAACTGGCCTTCTTTCTGGGGCCACCCTTACCTGCTGAAAGTGGATGGCATTCACCTTACTGGGGACAGCGCTGCTGTTTTGTCAAGCAATATTGGTTAGCTGTCTAAATGTAGTGTGACACTACGAACTTCTCATTCAGCAGGTTGTAGGTGATTAGAGAGCCCGCTAGGTTCAAACATAGTTCAGATGTGGAGTCAACTAGTTTACTTAATATGTTTAGTCAGAGAATTTCTCATAGTATAGATTATCAGACTGACAGTTTGGTCTATAGCATTGAGACCATCTCCCTATCCTGTTATATTGCCCCCAAGCGCTCTTCTCCCAAATGTGTGAATCACAATAATCTAATCATTCCTACCACTGGTGGTGGTGAAATGTGCAACAAAGTACCTAATAAACTACAGAACCAAACATCTAATGTTATCAAAAGTGTGACCACCTATCATCCAAAGCGTAGGTCTTCAAAATTGTCAACTAATAATACGAGGTGTCTAATTCCAATTAATATTTCACCTATTGGTACCTCTAAAGTTCTGCCTACTACTGATCACTTAACAAGATGCTTAAATTTGGCTTCATAAATATCAGATCACTGTCTACCAAAGCCTTAAATGATCTGATTCTTGAACATCGTTTGATATGATTGGGTTATGTGAAACATCGCTGAAACCAAATGTTTTCCTTCCCGTAAATTAAGCTTCCCCACCTGATTATACTTATGCCCATGGCCCATGTCGCTCAGGCAAATAAACAAGGTGGGGTGTTGCCTTAATATATATCTATTTTCAATTTAACTTCTAAACTTTAATCTAAATTCCAATCTTTTGAGGCTCTTATTCTAAAGTCCATCGCCCTCAGCCACGAATAGACTCTGTTCAGTCCAAATTGTGATACTCTATCAACCTCCTGGCCCTTACTCACTATTTCTTGAAGAATTTGGAGAATTTGTGTCAGGTCTTGTTACTCATTCTGATGAGATTCTAATTCTTGGTGATTGCAATATTCATGTGAATAAGCCTTTCTGGCCTTGTTGATGCTTTTGGGTTCACTCAGTTTATTCAAGAGTCAACTCATTGCAGTGGTAACACCATTGATTTGGTTTTATCTAAAGGGATAGCGGGGTTTTTGGTTTTTTTTAGATACTTTATAGATCCTCATAGGGAAATTACGCTCTGCATTTAACCTATCCTAGCTGTGTAGCTAGGAGCAGTGGGCAGCCGCCGTGCAGCACCCAGGGACCAACTCCAGTTCGTCTTGCTATGCCTCGGTCAAGGGCACAGACAGAGAAGTATTAACCCTAATAACCATGTCCTTTTTGATGGTGGGGGAAACCGGAGCACCTGGAGAAAACCCACCGCAGACACAGGGAGAACATGCAAACTCCATACATAGGATGACCCGGGATGACCTCCAAGTTTAGACAACCCTGGGGTTCGAACCCAGGACCTTCTTGCTGTGAGGTGACAGCGCTAACCACCGTGCCACCATTCTGCCCAATTCGTTTCTGGTTCGCCCAGTTCGTTTCTGATCTGAATGTCTTGCCAACCACATCTGCTGTGTCAGATCATTTTCTCATCAAATTTGAAGCATTATTGGCTTGTCCTGTTAATGTCGGCACAGATGTAATTGCCACTCGCTACATTGGTCCATCCACTGTAGCTGCATTTGGCCAGCAGCTGCCTGAAGTCTTGGCTCCTTTCACTGTAGAAACTGACTCTTTTGAAAATTTCACTAGTGACTTAAATGTGGCCCTCGCTCATCTCCTTGATTCAGTTGCACCTCTCACTACCAGAGCTAGGCAGCTAAAGAGGCCTAAACCCTGGTTTAACAACGAGACATGTGCTCTTAAGTGGGCCTGCAGGAGACTGGAATGTAAATGGCAAAAATCAAAATTGGAAGTTTTTTACCTTTCTTGGCATGAGTGTTTATTGAAATACAAGCTTGCTTTATCTGCTGCGAAAGCAGCATATCGCTCTCACTTAATATTAATAAGCATAACCTCAGATTTCTCTTTGACACTGTATCTGAATTTACTAAAAAGCAGCCATCTATTAACTGCTCACCATTCACGGCCCATGAGTTTTTAGACTTTTTCTGCAAGAAGGTTGATGAGATCATAAACAAAATTAGTTCTTCAACTCCAGCTACTTCTGCAGACTGTGTCTTACCAAATTCATATCTATACAATGATAGTCCCTGTTATTAGAGCTTTTGAGACTATCTCTCGATACTTTGACTAAGCTCGTGTCAGCTTCTAAATCAACTACTTGCCTACTTGACCCCTTACCAGCAAAACATTTTGAAGACCTCTGGCCTTTCCTGGGGCCTACAGTGCTCGACATTATTAATTTATCATTTACTACTGCCACTGTTCCAAGCAGTTTTAAGACCGCTGTGGTCGAAGCTCTACTTAAAAAAAAAACCCTAACCCAGGGTCTCTTAATGACTATCGACCAGTCTCTAATCTTCCATCCTTTCTAAAGTACTAGAGAGAGTTATGTATCAACAATTTTCGACCTATACAGAAGAAAATTATGGACTCTGATTCCACTTCTGTGCTTCTACTACTGGACCTCAGTGCAGCCTTTGACACCATTGATTGCTGTATAGTATTAGACAGAATAAATTGTAATTTTGGTGTCTCTGGTTTAGTTCTGTCTTGGCTTAAGTCCTACTTATTTGGAAGAACGCATTGTGTCTGCTATAATAATATTAAATCGAAATTCTCTGATGTTAAATATGGTGTACCTCAGGTCTCGGTTCTTTATAATTCACCTCTTGGCCAACCTATACGCAGTTATGGAATAAATATCCATTACTATGTGGATTATACTCCGCTGTATTTGCCTATAAGGGCTGATGATGATACTCAAATGGCAAATTTAGAGGCCTGCTTGGCTGCTGTGAAAAATTGGATGTCACTTTGCCTTTAAATTCAGATACAACTGAAATTCTGGTCCTACGTTCGATCCCAGCCTTTCCTTGATAAGCACATTGAAGAAACCACTAAGACTAGCTTCTCTTTTTTTTTTGCTTACATAAGATAGGTAAAAGTCTGTCTTTTTTCTCCATGGCTGATGCAGAGACTCTAATATACATGCATTTGTTTCATCCAGACTTGATTACTGAAATGTTCGGTTTTCAGGTCTGCCACATTCTAGTTCTAAAAGTCTTCAGATGGTTCAAAATGTTGCAGCTAGAATCCTAACTATAACTAGAAAATTTGACCATATTTCACCAATTCTTGCCTCCCTTCATTGGCTTCCTATCCATAAAGCGAGGAATGAAGATCAGACTTCAAGGTACTCCTGCCGACTCATGAAATCCTAAATGGGCTTGCCACATCATACCTGTGAGATCTCCTTTAACCGTGCATTCCATCTCGAGCTCTCGGCTGTCAAAATACAGGGCTCCTGTGTGTACCCAAATTTAAAAAAAGAAGTCAGCTGGTGGCAGGGCCTTTTCCCATCAGGCCCCGTTCTCGTGGAATAACCTGCCTGCTGCCGTCAGACAATCAGTCTGTCTGGTCCTTTAAATCCAAACTTAAAACTCATCTTTTTGCCTTAGCCTACAAGTAGTTGCCTTTCAGTTGAGTGCTTCACAATCTGTACTGCATGGCGGGTCAGTTTCTGTCTCAATGAATTTACTAAGCACTGTTCTGCCAATGAGATTATAGCATATAGATTACTGATTTGCAAACTGTTCTCTTCTCTCACGTGTCTTTTCTCTCTCTCTGAATGATGTCTTCTCCTTTCTCTTCTTCTGTGTATGTGATTGGTGTGATGCAAGTCTCCCCTGTGTGCATGTGTAGTCTGTCCTCTTAGGTCTCCATGGTGATGGTGGTCACCACCTGGAAACTGCTTGGCATCCCCCTCATCACATTTTCTTTTTATATATAAATCCATATAATTTTGCTATCCTGTTTCAATGTTATATCCTTCTCTCACTCCGATGTGTGACTAATGTTTTTTCTTGTCTCTTCTCCTGCGTATGTGAATGTGATGTGATGTATCTCTTGTGTGCATGTGTAGTCTGTCCTCCTGTCAGGTCTACATGGTGATGCTGGTCATGTGGCTCGGGTCTTAGGCTGTTCTGGTGGCATCTGGACACTGCTTGGCATCCTCCTCCCTGTTGCAGGGTTTTTTTAGGGAGTTGTTCCTTACCCAATGCGAGGGTCTAAGGACACGATGTTTTATTGCTGTAAAGCCCACTGAGGTCAATTTGTAATTTGTGATAAAGGGCTATACAAATAAAATTGACTTGACTTGACACTGTGGTGTCCTTGATGAATCTGTTGTAAGACTTTCCCGTGCAAACAGTGGTATGACGAGTCGTTGGCCTTTCAGCAGAAGGTGGCCCACAAGGTGAAGGTCCTGCTTTTTCTTGCCAGAAGGGTTTCACATATGGTTTAACCTCACATTTCTCAGGCTGGCCATTAAGGCAGTATTTGATAACACACTGGCATGTCTCTTCTGCATGCTGTTCATCGCAGACTTGCTGGAGGTATGTTTTTGAGGCCGGTAATGTAGCCTGTATGGTATCTGCAAAGACTGCAATGTCTCTTTCTAGATGAATTTTTTTTCCCAGTGGGCAGATCTTTGATTGGTGCATGTGACAGGGTGTCTGCAGCAATCAATGACTTTCCCAGTACATACTCAATGTGTATGTGTACGTGTATGTGAACCTCAGCAGACGTAGTCAGAATCTCATTATCCATGCTGGCAGTTCATCGAGCCCCCAGGAGCCCAACAGTGGAAGAAGAGGCTTGTGGTCTGTTCTGAGTGTAAACTTCTGACCAAGCAGGTTAGAGGAGAGATGCCCACATAGCAGCTAATTCTTCTTTTTGTATCTGTGGATAACATTTCTCCATTTCAGTAAGGCTGCGGGAGATATATGTAATAGGTTCCATGTATTGTCTACTTATTTTTGCATGAGAACAGCCCCAAGGTTGTATGAAAATGCAGCTAGTCTTGTGTCAGCTGTGGGGGAGTAATGAGCCAAAACTTGGTGAGAGCTCACTCCCTCTTTAAGACACTGAAAAGCTTGTACTTGTGGGGGTCCCCAGGTCCAGTAATTTTTCTCACAGAGGAGCTCTTTCAAAGGTGTAGTGATAGAAGCAAGATGGGGAATGAACTTTGCTAAGTAACTGGCCATCCCAAGCACCCTGCGCACATCTGAGAAATTTTCTGGTCCCAGCGTTTTCATTATGGCCTTAACCTTATCTGGGTCTGGTTCAATGCCAATGGCTGCCACTTTATTTCCCACAAACAGAAGGCTTATCCTTTACAAATCCACTCTTGTCATTTAGAGTGAGACTTTCTTCTTGTAACTTTTGCAGGACTCGATGCAGGCGCTTGTCATGCCGTACTCTGTCCGCGCCAAAGACTAGGATGTCATCTGCATGACCGAGCACTCCCTCAAAGCTCTCCAGCATTTGAGACATTCTCCACTGAAAGTATACAGGTGCTGACAAGATGCCGAATGGGAGTCTGTTAAAACAATATCATCCATAGGGTGTAATGCACGTGGTTAGCAAGGATGACTCACCCATCAGGGGAATTTGCCAGAACCAGCACTTTGCATCTAGTTTAGAGAATACCTTTGCCTCTGAGAGCAGACCTAGAGTTTGGTCAACAGATGGCCGTATGAGTTGCTCCCTTTTCACCCACTTGTTTAGGTGTGTCAGGTCCACACATATGTGGATTTTTCCATTTGGCTTAGGCACCAAAACCATGCCCACGCACCATTCGGTCGGTCTGGTGACTTTGGAGATGCTCTCCATGTAAACACAACATACATTGCACGTTGTCTGTCTTGGGAGAGAGATCCCTCCTCTGTTGCTCTCACTGAGGTTTCTTCCTATTTTTTCTCCCTGTTAAAGGTTTTTTTTAGGGCGTTGTTCCTTATCCGATGCGAGGGTCTAAGGACAGGATGTTGTGTTGCTGTAAAGCCCCTTGAGGCAAAGTTGTAATTTGTGATATTGGGCTATACAAATAAAATTGACTTGACTTGACTTCCATTCACTCCAATTCATCTTTGACCTTGCTCCGCAAAGGTATTGAAATGTGATGAGGTGTGGATAGGGCATATGGTTTGGCATCATTCTCCAGCTCAATAGTGTAGAGCTCTTTCAATAAACCCAGTCCTGTGAACACTTTTGGATATGAAGTGATGAAATCATTATTGACCTCTTTCACTTTCTTGATCCTGTGAATCAGATGTAGAGCCTCTATCGCTGCAGGGCCCAGCAGAGGTTTTGAGAGGCCTTTAACAAGGTTCACATTCTGTATGGTGTTTTGGCCTTTTGTCTTCATCATGCTCTGGATACAGCCAAGAACTTGTAGCACATGCTCCCTGGCCCATAGAGGACTTTGTCTAGCTTCTTACACTGCCCATCACGCACAGGGTTGAACATCTCAACAGGAACGACTATAACTGCAGCCCCTGTGCCAAACTTGATCACAACCTTTTCCCCATTGAAATGAATTTTCTCAACCCATTTAGTATTCAGCTCTGTTTTCAGTTATCCAAGAAACATTCCATCATCATCAGACTGACTAGACTCTTTCTCGGTTACATTATGAATGGCCGATGCACTGCGGCAAGATGTTGCAAAGTGACCCTTTTTTTGTGGCAGTGTCAACATTCTGCACCTCTGGCAGGACATTCTTACCATGGATGTCACTTTCCTCCTCCGCATCTGCCACACTATTTTGAATTAGCTGTGTTGTCACCTCTTTTTTTTTGCATTTCTTTTCCCTGTTTGTGTTTTGATCTGATGTTATCAACATTATCAGCATGTTTTTCAATTTCCACCATGCAGTTCAGTCTTGTTTTCTAAGTGTTTCATTCTGTCATGCACTTTGTATAGCCTTGGCTAGGATGCGGTCAGGATCAAGTTGGAGCCATTGTGAAAGTTTCCTGTCCAGGATTCCCACAGCAATTCTAACTGTAATTAGTTCATCACAAAGATCACCAAACTAGCGATACTCCGCTAAAGTATGAACTGCAGTGATGGAAGACTCCATACTCTCTCCCTTTTCTTGGTTTCTCATGTTAAATTTAGCCCTTTCAAAGTCAGCATTGTGTTTAGCAACACAATGTTTCTCAAAAACCTGCTTAACTTTACTGTATTCACCTTTGTCTTCTGCAGTAAGTGGTAGAACACTAAGTATGCTATTGGTTTTGTCTCCTAAGGTGTCCATAAAGTGTTAATTTGATAATGCTTCAGGATTGTTTTTGAGACCAGATGCAATTATAAAGTGTTCAAAACGTCTGATCCATTTTGGCCAACTGCTAGTGCAGGACAAATCCAACTCATCCGGTGGTGAATTTTGCTCATTTCTGCTACTGACGAGGAACTGTTTTCACTAGTAGGCTACTCACACACTGGTCCTCATAGATGTTCACATGGGCTAGCCACCATGTGGTAAATCCACACTGCCATTCCAAAACCTCTTCCAGCTCAGAAAAACAAAAAATTGGAATTTCATCGATATTTACAGCAATAAGCTTCCATCGATCTTTGAAGTGATAGTTTCACTTCTAACACCATGTACTATTATTGTATTTGTGTGCATAAATTAATGACAGAGACAGTGTTGTGTGCACATTACTTTTCTGTTTGCTTTCTTGTTTTTACGTTCCACATATATTTCAGTAATCCCTTCTGGGAACTCTTAACAATATCTCTGAAAAAAATCAAACCCAGACTATATTATTAGAAAAATGTTATAGTCAGGTATCCGAGTGGTGTGGTGGTCTATTCCATTGCCTACCAACACAGGGACCGTCGGTTCGAATCCCCGTGTTACCTCCGGCTTGGTCAGGCATCCCTACAGACACAATTGGCCGTATCTGCAGGTGGGAAGCCGGATGTGGGTATGTGTCCTGGTCGCTGCACTAGCGCCTCCTCTGGTCGGTCAGGGCGCCTGTTCAGAGGGAAGGGGAAACTGGGGGGAATAGCATGATCCTCCCATATGCTATGTCCCCCTGGCGAAACTCCTCCCTGTCAGGTGAAAAGAAGCACCTGGCGACTCCACATGTATCGGAGGAGGCATGTGGTAGTCTGCAGCCCTCCCCGGATCAGCAGAGGGGGTGGAGCAGCGACCGGGACGGCTCAGAAGAGTGGTGTAATTAGCCAGAGACAATTGGGGAGAAAAGGGGGAGGGGGGTAAAAAAAGAAAAGAAAAGTGTTTGATTGAGCAAGGCAGCATGTAACTGGTTCAAGCAGAATCAGATCATATGAACCATGTATGTGTCATGTGGTGACAAAATTGGGTTTTTATAAATTATTGTATAGTTTTGAATCTGATGATAGGCATGGGTGCAAGTCCATGAATATAAGGATGGCATCCAGCTCTTTACCTGTGCTCTCATCCATAGGGTTAGTAGTTGTCAGGAAGAGCATCCGACGTAAAATCTTGCCAAATCAGTGTGCAGATTGACAAGACCGTACCTGATTGGTTGGGGCTCTTGTATAGTTTTGAATGAAGTGTTTCATTTTCCAAAAGATCCGAGGTGTTCTGCTACTTTTATGTGTGGCTGTGACTGAAGAGGTCACTTAGATGAGGGATGAAACGTCTCTGTCAATAAACGTGTCCAGATGAACTGATTCACCTTTCTTTTCTTACCTGGATTATTGAGCATGCATAAAGACATTGTGTGAATTGTGCGTAGTGTTTTAATAAAATAAGCCTTCTTTTCAAAATCATGATTAAGCAATTGTAAAAACCATATCTAGAGAGGTCAAGAGGGGCTATGTTGGTTAATCCCCGCAGGAGCGCCCATGACAGTTCAATTATATCTTGAAACTGACACAGAACTCCCTCACTCCCTCCCTCCCTCTCTCTCTCTCTCTCTCTCTCTCCTCTCTCTCTCTCTCTCTCTCTCTCTCTCTCTCTCTCTCTCTCTCTCTCTCTCTCTCTCTCTCTCTCTCTCTTCTCCACCCTGAACTCACTGTAAGCTCCTTTAATGCTGTGCTTGGATTGCATTTGACTCAAAAATGCCAGCTTCTGATATTTGCAAATCTAGAATTTCATCTCACTTTAGAAGATTCCTCCATAATGCAGTTTTTTTTCTTTTTTGGGGGGAGTTGTAGAAAATATTCAAGCTACAAGCTTTTGACATGAGGATTTGTGACAGAAGACAGGGTTTGTTTGTCAGTTTTTATTAGATCATAAACCTGACTTCTAACTCACTCGCTGACACTGACATTTAAGCTGTGTCCAGAATCGCTCCCTAGATAGTGCACTATATTTACCTTCCTCTATTTTGTTTGTTTCTGAATTCTAACTAATATTCATTTATTATTTAGTCCCCTTAAAACTTCCAACAATGCAATCGAAAATGCAGTCTCTGATGGATGTACACTACTTTATGCTAAAAATACCACAATGCAATGCTTCGCCTCTTCTCCGCTTTGCTCATGCACACTTTTCACTGTCAAATATTGTGTGACGGGATGAAAAGAATACGCAAAAGGATGATTCAGTAGTGTCTGAAATCTCCATTTATTACGCCATATGAAGTGCTCTATGGAGCAGTAAAAGATTGAATGAGAGAACAATTCTGGGCACAGCTCTAATCCAACCCAGTATCATGATCTTTCGTGCTCAAAGTCATGAAAACTAATCTATTGAATCGTGTCCCAGAGCACGATTGTTCAACTTTTTTCATGCTACACGGGATGAAATGTAAAGCCATGTATTTTAAATGGGGGTATTTCTCAGACTTTTTTCGTGCTGGGCTGAATGACATTTAAACCAATGCATTTCAATTGAGACATTTTCCTCGACTTTAGAAGGGGGGGCACCCCAGTCACCAGAATAAAATGTTGGCATTTTTCATTTTTGCGAACCACAGATACATTAAAATCTCAATGTTTCTGAACCAAAAATACGTTTCACATCAACATTTCTACTTACGAGGCGGCATGGTGGCTCAGTGGTTAGCACTGTTGCCTCACAGCAAGAAGGTCCTGGGTTCGAACCCCAGGCCGTCCCAGGTCCTTTCAGTGTGGAGTGTGTATGTTCTCCCTGTGTCTGTGTGAGTTTCCTCCGGGTGCTCCGGTTTCCTCCCACCATCAAAAAGACATGCATGTTAGGGTCAATACTCCTGTCTTTGCCCCTGAGCAAGGCAATGGAAAGAAGAACTGGAGTTGGTCCCTGGGTGCTGCAGCTGCCCACTGCTCCTATACAACAGGATGGGTTAAATGCAGAGAACACATTCATTGTAGCCATACAATTACATTGTAACCTACAATGACAAAATAAAGTGGCTTTCTTCTTCTTTATAGCCAATGTTGGTGGAGCCTGTGTTACGTCTCGCCGCTCCACACCCGCTCTGCAGTGTAACCTTGGCCAAGGCTCAACGTCTCCCCGCTCCACACCCGCTCTGCAGTGTAAGCGTACCCGGAGCTCTGCCAACTCCACCTGATGCCTGTTTCCTCGTTACCCCTCCACTCACCTGTTGGCAATCACCTCCCTATATCTGGCTGTGTCACTCTCAGCTTGTTGCCAGTTCGTGCCGTTCCCTGGGAGAGTACTTGTGCTTGTCCTGCTCATCGAAGTTTGTTTACTTACCTGGATCTTCCCTGGAGATTTCTCTGTTGGACCTTCCTCGTTGCTCCCCTTCCCCTGTGCGCTGCTTTCCGTTTACGAAGAGGATTTCTTCACTCCAGCGTTGCTGTGATTTTCCGTTCTCCTTTGGTATCCTCCTGTTTACCCCCCCCCCCCCTCCTGCCTGGATTAAGGGCCGACTCCACTGTTCCCGGATTAAAGGGCGACTCCACGGTTCCCGGCTTAAAGGTGGACTTCGCGTTTCCTGGTGAGAGTGGACTTCCTGAGTTTTCTCTTCAATAAATTAGCCTGTTGGTCCCGCTATATTGTGCCTTCTGTGTTTGTGCTCTTGGGGTCGGGTGCAAACCCTAACAGTACGAACTGGCCATGACGACCCCAGCCAGCACAGACGGCACACCCACAGCCAATCCGGTGCAAGCAGCCCTAGTAAAACAAATTCAGATTACCAACGCCCATTCCCAGCAATTACAAGAGGCTTCGGTTGCTGTGCAGGGTCTCCAGTCTCAAGTTCAACTCCTGCAAGCTTCTGTGGAAGCTTTAGCTGTCCAGCAGGCGGCGATGGCGAGTCAGCAGGCAGAGATCATGCAACAACTGCAGACCATTTCAGCAGCTCTTGCCAACCAGCAGCTGAACCAGCCTGTACCGCCAGCAAGTGCGCCCCCTGTGGCCGCCGCTCCAGTAGATCCTCCGGTTCCTGTTTATTTACCCCGTGGAACCATCATTACCAGTCCACGCCCATTTGACGGTAACTTTGAAACTTGCTCTACCTTCATTATGCAGTGTGAGCTTGTTTTCACACACCAGCCCACCGTGTTCTCCAGTGATGCTGTTAAGATCGCTTACGTGACCAACCTGCTCAGTGGTCGAGCAGCGCAGTGGGCTACGTCTTCTTGGTCCATGGGGGCCAGCTACTGTAACTCTTATAGAGACTTTGTCGCAGAGCTACGTAAGGTTTTCCACCATCCGGTAAGCGGTCGGGATTCTGACTCACGACTGAATAACATCCAGCAGGGCGGCGCCAGCGTCACAGATTACTCCGTCGACTTCCGCCTGGCTGCCGCTGAGAGCGGATGGAATGACCAGGCCCTTCGTGCCACTTTTCGTAGAGGATTGAGCGAGGCGGTGAAGGATCAACTTGCTACCCGAGAAGAACCCTCATCTCTGGATGACCTCATTGCTCTCGCTATCCGCATTGATGGACGTATCCGGGAGAGAAAGCGTGAGAAGGCCTTGCGTGGAACTTCCTTCAATCCCAGAACTACCTCTGCGTCAGACCGAACCGCTGTTCCCGTTTCCCCGGCCAATCCCTCCTCTGACTCTTTCGCGACAACGCCACCTGGGGATGTAGAAGAGTGGATGGAGGTAGGACGTGCTAGACTTACTCCTGCTGAACGGGAGAGCCGATTCAAGGCAGGTCTTTGCCTGTACTGTGGTCTTAAGGGGCACCGACTCCGCGACTGTCCCTCACGGCCAAAAGATTAGGCTTACCAGGACCAAGGGAGATCCTAGTAAGCCGCCTTTCCTTCTCCCGTGGGTCCGAATCTCGCGGCCATCTTGTTCCTATTGCTTTAGTCTGGGCGGGCCAGAGACTTTCCCTTGGAGCCCTGATTGATTCCGGAGCAGATGATAGTTTTATGGACCTTGACTTTGCCTCGCAGGCAGACATTCCCCTTGAGTCTCTTGGGACCCCCATTGATGCGTTTGCCTTGGATGACCGGAGATTAGCCTGTATCACACAGCGGACCGTCCCCGTTACTCTCACCGTTGCAGGTAACCACACAGAGACAATGCAATTTTACATCATACGTTCCCCGCTTAATCCAGTTATCTTGGGACGCCCCTGGCTCAGACACCATGAACCCCACATCTCTTGGTCCACAGGCACAGTCCTTGGATGGGGCTCTACTTGCCATGCCCAATGCCTTCGTGCAGCTCCTAGTGCTACGCCTTTGAGCTCGCCTACTCCCCTGCCTCCTGATCTCTCCTCCGTGCCCCCTGTGTATCATGACCTTGGTGAGGTATTTAGCAAGACCCGTGCTAAGTCACTCCCGCCTCACCGCCCGTATGATTGCGCCATTGATCTCCGTCCTGGGGCTACTCTTCCCAGTAGCCGCCTCTACAACTTGTCACTCCCTGAGAAGGCGGCCATGGATGAGTACATCACCGAGTCCCTTGCTGCAGGTCTCATCAAGCCCTCGTCTTCCTCTGTTGCTGCAGGGTTCTTTTTTGTGAAGAAGAAGGACGGGGGACTTCGACCTTGTATTGACTACCGGCAACTGAACGCAATCACCATTAAGAACAAGTACCCGCTTCCACTTATGAGTTCGACTTTTGAGCCTCTCTCACAGGCGACCATCTTCACCAAGCTAGACCTGAGGAGCGCTTACCACCTCGTGCGAATCAGGGAAGGCGATGAGTGGAAGACCGCCTTCAAAACACCCCGAGGCCACTATGAGTACTTGGTGATGCCGTTCGGACTCACAAACGCACCAGCAGTGTTTCAGGCGTTTATGAACGACGTACTCCGTGACATGTTGGATGTGTTTGTCGTCGTTTACCTGGACGACATCCTCATTTTCTCCCAGTCTCTTGAGGAACACGTCCAGCATGTTCGCAGGGTACTGGAGCGCCTCCTCCAGAACCAACTCTACGTCAAGGCGGAGAAGTGCCTGTTTCACTCCCCCTCTGTGGATTACTTGGGATTCATCGTAGAGAAGGGACGGACCAGAGCAGATCCCCGCAAGGTCCAGACAGTGGTGGACTAGCCGAAACCTACCAACCGTAAGGAGCTGCAGAGTTTTCTAGGGTTCGCAAATTTCTACCGGAGATTAATTCGCAACTACAGCCAGCTGGCAGAACCGCTTACTGCGTTGACCTCCCCAGCCAAACCCTTCATCTGGTCTCCTGCTGCCAGCTCTGCTTTCCAAGTCCTCAAGACAAGGTTCACCTCGGCCCCAGTGCTGCTCCATCCTGACCCCAAGAGACAATTCGTGGTAGAGGTTGATGCCTCGGATTCAGGCGTAGGGGGGGTGCTCTCCCAGCGGTCGGCTGAGGACCAGAAACTCCATCCTTGCGCCTTTTTCTGCCGGCCGAGCAGAATTATGACGTTGGAAACCGGGAGTTACTGGCTGTAGTGGCTGCTCTGGAGGAATGGCGCCACTGGCTCGAGGGCGCTGAGCACCCGTTTCTCATCTGGACGGACCACAAGAACTTGACTCACCTGAGGGCAGCCAAACGTCTCAACAGTCGTCAGGCTCGGTGGGCTGGCTTCCTTAGTCGTTTCAACTATGTTCTGACTTACCGTCCTGGGACACGCAACGTAAAGGCTGACATCCTGTCTCGGCTACACCCGAAGGAAGGCGCGTTTGAAGAGCCTGAACCCATCCTCCCTGCGGCTAGAGTGGTCGGTGTGGTCACTTTTGGTCTTGAGTCGGCTGTTCGCACTGCCCAACGTGCTCAACCCGCTCCGAGTAACGTGCCACCCCGTCGCCTCTTCGTCCCAGATGCTGTTCGGTCTCGAGTTCTTCAGTGGGGTCATAGCAGTCGTTTCTCCTGTCACCCAGGAGTTAGTCGTACCCAGTCGTTCATCGCTCGGCGCTTCTGGTGGCCAACTATGCGGGAGGATGTCCAGAGCTTTGTAGCGGCCTGCACTGTTTGCGCCCGCAGCAAGGCCTCTCACCAGGCGCCATCTGGTCTGTTGCAGCCACTCCCTATTCCTAGCCGCCCCTGGTCTCACGTGGCTTTGGATTTCGTTTCCGGACTACCACCTTCTCGGGGAAACACTGGTTCTCACCGTCATAGACCGTTTCAGCAAGGGCGTCCATCTGATAGCCCTTCCCAAACTTCCTTCGGCTGCTGAGACCGCGGACCTCTTGATGCAACATGTCTTCCGGCTTCATGGCCTGCCATCAGATGTAGTCTCCGATAGAGGTCCTCAGTTCACCTCACAAGTGTGGCGTGCATTTTGTAAAGGCATCGGAGCCACAGTAAGTCTGTCTTCGGGCTACCACCCCCAAACAAATGGTCAGACCGAGAGGGCAAACCAGAGCATGGAGACAGCGTTGCGTTGTGTATGTAACAGCAAGCCCTCCACCTGTAGTGACTACCTACCGTGGGTAGAGTACGCCACCAATTCCCTGGTCAGCTCTGCATCTGGACTTTCTCCATTCGAGGCATCCCTGGGGTATCAACCTCCCCTGTTCGACCCACAGCAGGATGAAGTGGCCGTTCCCTCCGTACAGCTCCACTTGCGACGCTGTCAGCGTGTCTGGAGGACCATCCGGACAGCACTGCTCAAGGCTGGGGAGCGCGCTCGCCGAGGGGCTGACCGGCGACGTACCCCTGCGCCGGAGTACAAGAAGGGACAGAGGGTCTGGCTGTCCACGAAGGACGTTCCCCTCCAGACAACCGACAAGAAACTCTCGCCCCGCTTCATTGGTCCTTTTGAAGTCCAGAAAGTCCTGAGCCCGGCAGCTGTTCGGCTGAAGCTGCCTTCCTCCATGCACATTCATCCTGTCTTCCACGTCTCTCGAGTTAAGCCCGTCTCCAGCAGTCCTCTTATGCCCCCGGTTCCTGAGCCTCCGCCTCCGGAATTTGTAGATGGTCATCCTCAATGGAAGGTCCGCCGGCTGCTTAAAGTCCGGCGCTGCGGCCGCGGGTTCCAGTATCTCGCGGACTGGGCAGGTTATGGACCTGAGGAGCGCAGTTGGATTTCGCGGAAGCTCATTATGGATCCCTCTCTCCTCGCCGACTTCTACCGTGCCCACCCGGGGGCGCCAGGTCAGTCGCCAGGTGGCTCCCGTAGAGGGGGGGGGGGTACTGTTACGTCTCGCCGCTCCACACCCGCTCTGCAGTGTAACCTTGGCCAAGGCTCAACGTCTCCTCGCTCCACACCCGCTCTGCAGTGTAAGCGTACCCGGAGCTCTGCCAACTCCACCTGATGCCTGTTTCCTCGTTACCCCTCCACTCACCTGTTGGCAATCACCTCCCTATATCTGGCTGTGTCACTCTCAGCTTGTTGCCAGTTCGTGCCGTTCCCTGGGAGAGTACTTTTGCTTGTCCTGCTCATCGAAGTTTGTTTACTTACCTGGATCTTCCCTGGAGATTTCTCTGTTGGACCTTCCTCGTTGCTCCCCTTCCCCTGTGCGCTGCTTTCCGTTTACGAAGAGGATTTCTTCACTCCAGCGTTGCTGTGATTTTCCGTTCTCCTTTGGTATCCTCCTGTTTACCCCCCCCCCCCTCCTGCCTGGATTAAGGGCCGACTCCACTGTTCCCGGATTAAAGGGCGACTCCACGGTTCCCGGCTTAAAGGTGGACTTCGCGTTTCCTGGTGAGAGTGGACTTCCTGAGTTTTCTCTTCAATAAATTAGCCTGTTGGTCCCGCTATATTGTGCCTTCTGTGTTTGTGCTCTTGGGGTCGGGTGCAAACCCTAACAGCCTGCATCCACATCTTGTGACTGTCAAGTTTCTGTCTGCAAAAAGAAAAGAAAAAATGACTGACATTCCTTTTATTCTGTGGAAAATGCAATATTTTAAGATAGTTTCAGCATTAATATGCGTTTTGATAGCATTTCTAGCAAGAAATCCATCCATTATCCAAACCGCTTATCCTGCTCTCAGGGTTATGGGGATGCTGGAGCCTATCCCAGCAGTCATTGGGTGGCAGGTGAGCAGACACCCTGGCAGGCCGCCAGGCTGTCACAGGGCCCACCCACACACACATATATATATAAATATATATATACATCCAGATTTTAATCAGGAAATCATTTGAATATGTTTTGCATTTTATTTTCATAATCTCCATTCAGTGAATGTGTGTGATATTTAGTTTGTTAGTTATTAGGAAGATTATTTCAGGTCTCACCAGAACATTTTTGGAATGGGATTTTTGAGGTTTAAGACCCCTCAAAAATGTTTGTGTGAAAAAATATATGCTGTTGTAACATGTTAAAAGATTTGTTTGTTGTTTTTTATATATATACTATATTATATTCCTTATTGGTAAGAACACTGGTAAAATATAATTTTTCTCCACCGCCACATTTATCCTCTCTTAGCCTCTAGGTATGGTCCATGTGGTTTCAGTCGAGGTAGGATTTGACAGAAATGCCATTGACAGAGATGCAAGTAAGATATTCTCCATCACCTTTAACATCAAATTTTTTTAACTGTTTTTGATGAGTCAGTTTGCTTTTCTGGGTTGTTATTCAGCTTAAAAAAAAAAGTTATATATATATATATATATAGAGAGAGAGAGAGAGAGAGAGAGAGAGAATATGATTCAGCTACCTTTACCTCTGTTGAAGCAATGCAACAGCTTCTACTTTTTGGATAAGATATAAATAATATGTGCCGTTAGTTACTCAATTGAAAATGTGCAGTCGGTACAAGGCCTACTTCCAATTACAAATTCAAGACAATGATCCTGTATCGTTCTGTTCACCACAAAGTTACACAACAGTCGTGCTCACATCTACAGGACACAAGGACTATATGTCCTTGTTTTGTTTTGTTTTAATAGTCTTATTGCATGTTCTCTCTATGTTAGACTGAGTTTTCCAGGTTTGCTCCTTGGTCAAAAGACATGCATGTGAGTTGAGTTGAGTTAGAGGCTCTAATTGTCCACATGTGTGAATGGGAGAGTGAATGATTTTGTGTGATGGACTGGAGATCTGTCCAACGTATTTTCCTGCCTCCCACCCAGGAAGTGCCTGCTGGCATGACACTGACTTGGAGTAAGTGGTCATGGACAATTGCAGTTTTTCTCAATTGCTTAGACACAATTCCTGGAACAACTCACCATTTTCTCAAATCTTCACACACAATTTTAAAAACTCACACCCAACGGTACAAACATCTAACTGCTGGGTCCCAATTCAAACTTTGCCCTCAGACAACACACACAAGCTGTCAAAAACACAAACTACATGACTGTTTGTTACACACTGAAGGGATTCATTCAAAACCGCTACCATAATGTTTCGAATAGGTTTTCAGAGAAATGATTTTGCAACTTTGTAAAATCAGAGCTCCGACTATCCAGATAACCCTTTCAGGAACACCCTGGTGAGAGAAATTCAAAACAGCACTGTAATAAATACCTCTTAAACTAACCGATAAGGGAATACTACTGCATATGCTGCTTTGGTCAAAAACCTTACATGTGAAATGTCACACCGGCAAAACATGTAAGGAAGACTCCCTGCAAAGTAAAATACCCAATTTCCAAAAGCTTAATTTCCAAATAGGGCAAATGTACAGGTTACTCGGCATCGGCATCAGCATCAGTGTTCTCATCATCTTGTCTCAGCCCTGGGTCAGGCCGTAATATCTCATCAACGTCATTCATTATGTTTGCTCTTTCCAGGCAGTGTGAGGAAAATACCCTTGTGTGCCATGTGCTTGCAAAAAAAAAAAACAGAAAGAACAGTGAATCTGGGGTGGTGATTGAACGAGGCACGAACCAGAGCAACTCTCTGGAAACTCACGGTATCCCAAATGACAACATATTGGTCTTGCTCTGGTTGCCCTGGCTCCTCTACCTGTTGAAGAATGTTATTGTGCAGCTGATCTAGAAATTGAAGGCATTGTACCGTGTTGTATGGACCCACTTTGACATGGGGTTGGAGGACGCCAAAGTTGCTGATGGCTGCACATAGGGTGACATTGCCTATTCTCTGGTCAGGAACTTGTATGATGGCATGGTGACTGATGATGTTGTGCCCCCTTTTGCGCGTTTTTGTTAGGTTGAACCCTGCATGTCGATGAAGGTGCACTCATATGGGTCATTCATGGCTTCCAGCTCAAAGATTCTCTACAGAAGTTAAAAAAAAAACACACATTTTGCCGTACTATAGATACAGTACTGTAGTGTTCTACTGTACTGAAATGAAAGATTGTGTACTGCAGTTACTGTAACACATTACAGTACTGTATTGGTATGCTGGAGAGATGGGCCATACTCTTCTTCTTCTCTCAGCTTGTTCCCTGTTTCTTAGGGGTCGCCACAGTGGCTTTTATAGTTTCCATCAGTATCCTGTGAGGGCATAGCACCAATGGCAGTTGTTGTTAACCCGGGCCTTGAGTGATCCCATAGTGAGCCTCCACCCATCTGGTATGGTCTTGTCAATCTGCATACTGATTTAGAAAAATTTTACATCGGATGCCCTTCCTGACACAACCACTAACTCTATGGACGGGGGCACAGGTAAAGCACTGGAGGCCATCCAAGTGTTAGTGAACTTGCACCCATGCCTGTCACCTGTGAGAGTTGGGCCATACTCTACATACTGTAAAAAAAAAAAAAAAAGGTTAGCAATGACCTGCACATATTGGAATAATTTCTCATGAACTGTGTTTGAATTCCTTTCAAAAAGCACATGGTACAGCTGCTTTTGTCCTTATGGGATTCTTCTGGACAATCCTGTCAATGGTGGAAAGGCTGGTGCTGTCAAGTGCTTGGAAGACTACCTGGTCTTCAGCTATTTGGGTTTGAATTTCCCTCAAACAGATGGCATAATTAGCGATCACCATCATCTGCTCAGCTGTGCGAATTTTCTGCCGACCTCCAATAGATGGCCACCTCTCAGTTCTGCAAAAATGAAATTTGACCATTACTGACCTATGGTCAACCATTACTGTCGTAAAAACTACACAGAACAAAATGGAGATTCAGTCTATATGCACTACAAAATTACAAGTATCATAGTGACACAAGGCAAACTAGAAAATTTCTCGAGAAAGTTTGAGTGTGCTTAATGCTTGGTGCCCTCATAGCTCCAAAAGTACAAGTCGTACCGACAAAAAGTTTTCATAATGAGCATCACAAGGCTTCCCTGAAGACAGTGTATTATATGTGTACCTACTGCTACACTATAGGAGCTGTCGCAGTTGGAAAACTGCCATCTCTGTTTCTGACGAGAACTTCCAAGCTCAGTTTAACATGGCAGTCTATAGCAGTTTTGTTCAGCACTCTGTGCTTGGAGGCAGTTTATTCAAAACCCGGTTTGTAAGTCATGTCACAATGACAGTCACACTGGGAGACAGAGGACAAATTGGAAATTGTAGGGATTAAAAGGTTAAGAGTTTTTGGGGGGGGGAATGTTCAGGGATGACGGAGTGAGGGTCATGTGACGCATTCCACCCAATACACACCCATTATAACCTCTGAAACGCTCCAAAAAAGCATAAAACTTAAACTGCGATTTTGCAAAAACCATACAAAATATCAAAATATCAATTTATATAAAAAAAAGTTTGAAGTCCTGTGGACCCCCCCCCCCTTTAAAGTTTCAACCATTATTTCTATGTTAATCTACGATGAAGTAATGTGGTTTCAAAGAGGGGTGGGTTTGATCATTTTCACGACGAATTCCCATTGTTTTTCTATGGGGAAAATGTTTGCTTTTTTGTTTGTCACCATAGTTACTCGAATCGCTAAGAAAAGTTACAGCACACCATTTCCAATCAAACCGCATGTTTTGATGGATAATTTGCATGTTTTTTCTCTCTCAAAGCTTCGGGACTAGTTGGAATAAGTATGATGCATACGTGTCTGCTTTGCACAGCAGGCGCCTGTTTCCCCTTCTGGAAGTACAGACAATGGATGCAACCACGTGACGGCTTAGGCTGGGCTCAACTAGCTGACCTCCCATGTATGAGCACATGATGAACTAGGGTGGCATGGACTTCATCTGACCTTACTTGTCTTTGCTTCTGTCCCCATCCTCGTCCTCATCCTCTGTTGTCTTGCAACCACGGTAATGTTAGGATCCATTGTTCCAAAGCATGTGGACATGCTACTGGGCCCTGCTGACCACGCTGGTCTGACTGGCGTGTTAACAATCCTGAGGCTTAGTGTTTGCACCAGGAGAAAGGTGTGCCCTTTGAGTTTAGGTTGTGATGATTTGAGTTAATTATTTTGAGAGCATGTGTTTGCTGAATGAACATATAGTACAGTGAGTTACTTGGCCACTTTTGTGTAAGGTTTTGAAGAAAGAGTTTTGACTATTGAAACGTGCATGTGGAAACAGGTGAATAGGGATTACGCTTATGGGAAGCGTGTGTGAGAGAGTGTGTGTTTTGGGGGGGGGGGTGACATAAGGGTATGGGTTTTTGTGCAAGAGGAACCAGTTTCTGTATTTGAGCAATTACACATAATTACGCTTATTTAACACATTATTAACCTTTGTTGTCATGCAAAAGCATCCAGAGATTTCCCACACAAATATAAACTTGTGAGAGCATAGTTGCGATGACTTGATTCAGTGCTAGTTACAATTTTCTAGAGAATACCACTTATTCAGCTTGACTATCTTATTGATATTGTACTGTTTATGATTAGTTATATGATAATTAACGAGGCTTTTTGGGGTTGCTGCGGCAGGTTTAACTGTGTGTTCACATGTTATTCATGCTGACAAAAGAGTCAGCCGTGCACGTGTGCGAAGTGGCTTTCAGAGTGCACAAGGTTCAAATACTGCAAACAAACAAATGCATAAATAGCTGCAACATATTTTGCTAAGCCATGGCGCGCACCACCAAACAACACAATTACCCGGATCCCTTTAATAGTTACTCTGGACTTTCAATTGACATTTTCTAGCGCTCTTTGCTGTGCGGCCCAACTTTGTGAAGCACCTCCTCGACCTTGTCTGATGCAGACGGGTGTAATTGTCAGATGGTCCTCTGCTGTGTAGTCGAGAGTCCGAGCGCAGCGCGTGGGAGAACCAGATAGCCAAGGCTGGGTTTTGATCTGGTTCAAGGGTCTGCCAGGTCCATCTCAGTCCTCTCACCCTGCAGGGTACGGTCAGTAATTTGGTGAAGATTGCATGGTGAAGTCAGCGTTCATGTCCACGATAGCTCTCAAGCAGGCGCGTAATCCGGCGAATAAATCTGTCTTTTTCTGCTTGCCCTCCCCCGTCTCTTCATCACGCTTTACATTCAGCAGCCCCGGAGGGCTACACTTAGTGAAAGTGTATGAAACTCAGGACACGTTTCTCCTATTTATGGTAAACTTGTGTGACATTTTTTTCAGAGCTGTTCTCTACAGACTTCATTAATGTTGACACTCTAAGTTCAGATACATCTTGCTGGAGGGGGTAGTTATTTTTTCAGATAATAGCGTTTCCTAAATATTTCAACCATCAGTCTAAATTTGGATCTGAGGATGTGTCCCAGTTAGTGCAGTGTGATATAAAAAATACTGATATCATGATAGTAACAGAATTTTATATAATATTTATACAGTTCAACATGTCTGCTTACATGTGGAAAAAATACCATGTTGAATAAATCCAACTGAGATTCATCCCACTGAACTGTTTGGCAATGTAAAGTATGATACCAAACCAAAACTAGTTTTCAAATAATACCCCAAACGATGTAATAATAATAATAATAATGATAACAATAAGAAGAAGAAGAATTCCATTCCATTATCCAAGCCACTTATCCCAATCATGGTGACGGGATGCTGGAGCCTATCCCAGCAGTCACTGGGCGGCAGGCGGGGGGGACACACCCTCGACAGGCCGTCAGCCCATCACAGGGCAAGTAAATAAATGCTTTAAAATAAATAAAATAAATATATATATATATATATATATACACACACACAATGTATTGTTGATGCAATGTATTAAAAAATATCCTGTATCTGTATTGAGATATATATATATATATATATATATATATATATATATATATATATATATATATATAACTTTGTTAAAAGAAACACTCTTTCTTTAGGGAAAGTGTATACATATATTTTTTAAATAATAATGATAAAATAATAATAAATAAAATAAGTCAAATGATAATAATAACATAATATAGCCAATACATTCGAGTTAATACATAAATAGATTCTCATTATCATTAATTTAGACGGTACAATTGTGTGTCATGTTATGACCATGACCGTGTCTCATCCCAACACTGAAAGACGGTTAACGATAACATCGAGCTGCTGCTCAGCCCAATTTCCAATTAACTACAGAAAATCTCGGAAATTCAGGAGGTTGGTGAAGAAGCAAAGCATTGCTGTCTTTCACCAAACCCGCGATGTTGATGTAACCTCTTTTTTCTTCTTCTTCTTCTTCTTCTTCTTTCTCTCGTCAGAGGGAGGCACGTGTGAAGTGATCGCTGCACACAGGTGCTGCAACAAGAACCGCATAGAGGAGCGGTCGCAGACTGTCAAGTGTTCCTGTCTGCCGGGCAAGGTCGCCGGCACGACCCGGAACAGACCTTCATGTGTGGATGGTGAGTATATGACGACAGCTGGGGGAGCCCAGGTGAAGCGAAACGGTACCATTTGCCCCATTATACTACCCATTTCTGTCATCAGAATGCATAACAACTGCATTTGTATGGCGTCGACACCGATACATGAATAAGGGAACATCCCATAATGCTTCAGCCGATACATTTTTAAAACAAGAATATCCTACAAGGGAGTCAAATTCCAGGTATGTGCAAACCTACATGGCCAATAAACACGATTCTGACTCTGATGATTCTGAAGGGTTTGGGTCTCTTGCACGAGACCACTTGAACACTATCGTCCTCACCTGCGTGGCTTTCTTCATTAAACTCTATTGCCAATATTGCCACAGTCGATGGGGGTGGGCGAGGAAAATGGAGGTCTCTTCATGTCGGCGCTGACAGATTCTTTCCCTCTGTCATGCATTACAACCCTTTTACTGTCTACTTACCCTGTATTTAAGGCAATTTTCTCTCCTGATGGCAGAAACAGTACTCACATAAAAAGTCAAGTCACAGCCACATTCATCAACCCCCTCAACTCGCTGGGATGTCAGAATGTCAGTCCTTCTATGTAGGCACGTATATTGCAAACCGTAGTTTCAGCGAACACATTGTGCTTCAGTAAATTGTTGTCTTCCACCGGTCCACTGAACCATGCAAACCACACACACTCAAGCCTGCTGTGCTATTGTTGAAATGTGGAACCTTCTAGTAATTAAGAAAAAACATCCCACACCAACCGGATATCCATTCCTATAAGCTGTATGGGGGTTGATGATTAAGCTTTCCGTGGCAGGAGAAAGGGTCGCCGTTTTATTTCTCTTGTCTTTTTCCTCTTGTCTTTTTTTTTTTTTTGCCCGTAGCATCCATAGTAATCGGCAAGTGGTGGTGTGAGATGGAGCCATGCCTGGAGGGGGAGGAATGCAAGACACTCCCCGACAACTCAGGCTGGATGTGTTACGCCGGGAACAAGATCAAAACCACGAGGGTAAGATAACCTCTCTTGACCTGGAGGAAACGGGGCCTCATTGCAGTTTTCAGCACGGCTGTCTGCAAGGGTCTCCCTTGTTGCACCGCCGAAATAACACATTTATTTGGATTGAATGTCACAGTAAATTGAGTCATCCACAACAAACATGTTCTGACCCCCGCAATTTTCTCCTCCTCCTCTCTCCATGTAGAACACCCAGCCGTACACGACATCGACATATTAGCACTTTGGGGGCAGGGAGCCGAGGGAACGGCTCTGGTGCAAGGGTTTACTCACAGGTACCTCCTGAGTCATTACGCTTGGATACTGACACTACAGGCCCCATTCACATTCACATCTTTGGGCTCGACAACTGAGGATATCGACCGGAGTCTCTCATGTTCTGTGTCCACACACATACACGCACACATACATACATACACATACATACATACACACACACACACACACATATATATACATACATACATACATACATACATACATACATACATACATACATATACATACATATATATATATACACACACATATATACATACACACACACACACTACATACTATATATGTAGTATCTATAGTATGTATGTATGTATGTATATGTATGTATGTGTGTGTATGTATATATATATATATATATATATACTACATAGTATATATGTAGTATATATATATAGTATGTATATATGAATGAGTAACAACAAACTTACTTACATGTATGAATGAGCTATTACAAACTTACACAGCGCAACATTTGTGCTGAATGAACGTAAATCTCTCATTTCACAAGTGTCGCGCTGGCATAAACGTGATCTCCAGTGTCGACAAATATGGACTTGGCTCTTCCAAGTTTTGTTCATTTTTGCTGAGATGCCAAAAAAGACGTGAAAACACATGCCCCCTTCGCTGACAAAAAAAAAAATCCGTCCGCAAACTTAAAAAATAATTTTGTCTGGTGGGCATCTGAGTGGTGTAGCGGTCTATTCCATTGCCTACCAACACGGGGATCACCGGTTCGAATCCCCGTGTTACCTCCGGCGTGGTCAGGCACCCCTAAAGACGCAGTTGGCCTTGTCTGCGGGTGGGAAGTCGAATGTTTGTGTGTCCTGGTCACTGCACTAGCGCCTTCTCTGGTCGGTCGGGGGAACTGGGGGTAATAGCATGATCCTCTCACGCACTACGTCCCCCTGGCGCAACTCCTCACTGTCAGGTGAAAAGAAGCGGCTGGCGACTCCACATGTATTGGAGGAGGCATGTGGTAGTCTGCAGCGCTCCCCGGATCGGCAGAGGGGGTGGGACAGCAACCGGGATGGCTCAGAGGAGTGGGGCACAACTGGGGAGGAAAAAAAAGGGGGGGGAATTTTGGCTCAGCATCTGTCCAAGTTGAAGCATGATTTGCAGAGGCCATTCTCATCCCACGGTGTCATATATCGACACTGTTGACGAAGTGTCAGTATGTGACATGGAAGGTACCCTTCGGCATCTGTATGAGACAGGTTAACCACTAACTAACCCTAACCCTACCTGCAACCAATCCTTAACCATAAACTAAACCACCACCTAACCAGTATGTCCTTAATGTGGATAAAGAAGGGTGGACGTTTCACATCAGAGTCTATGAAACGCCCACCGCGTCTTTATATACAGATACCAAAGGGTACTTTACACATCATATATCAACGCTTTGTCAATAGCGTCAATATAAAACACCATGAAATGAGAATGCATTGGATCTGCCCGCCCCTGTCATTCATCTGATTGGGAATGACACATTCTGGGGGTGTTGTGCACTGAATTACCATGTAACGACTTTCAGTTGTCAACGGTCAAACTCATTTGCATGGGAACTGGAGTCAGCTTTGGTTGTCACTTCCTGTTTCCAGCAGAACTAGTCACCACCAGTTGGAACCGAGTGTGAATTTGGACGGATTAAGCCCTAAAATGCGGAGCGACAACCATACTTGGCATTAGTGTGAACGGGGTCTATGTGACTGTATTTTCACGTCTGACGAGCTTGTAAATGCGTAAAATTGTGTTTAAGATCTAATGACCCCTGTTTGTTCTATCAAAGTGAAGCTTCCTTTCCATCTAAAAAAAAAAGTTGTTTTATTTGTCATTTCAGCACAGTCCCAGGACCAATAACAACAAAGATGCTCAACTTTTGCTGGCTTTAAAAGTGCAAATACTCCCCAGATTAAACGTGTCAAAAGATGCAGAATACATACGGCACATCCTGCTCAAGGCCACTGATAATGATGAAGCTGCAAGCTGCCTGCGGGGGAAATCATCATAACCTTGTGATGAATACATTCATGTGTTTTTTCTCTTAACTTTTAAGGAGGAATATGAATTTGGATTAACATCTGCAGCACAGCTGACATCCTGTCTCTGACAGATGTCTCATTCGACGCAAAGGACCGGAGAGGGATGCATTAAAGGACTTGGTTGAGCGAGTACAGTAGTTGACAGCCCTCAGGTTTCTTCAAATACTGTATGAAGACAAATATTGTACATAATTTGTTTGTCCTTCAGTGTATACAAGAACTTCGTCTATGATGATGATGATGCTGAAATATGAATCATTTGAATTCCCTGAATGCAGCGTTGATCTTCCCTTCTCTTGTCCATGATGTTCAACACACAGCCCAAGTGTGACATGACGGTGTACAGTAGTTATCTGTGCGGTAGATCTACTCCATAAGGATGCTTTCTGACCGTTTGAGTGAGTCATTTTATGTGACATGATGCTATAAAATTTTCCATGTGTTTGTATGGTATCTGTATCCATTTGCACACCTCTTAAATGGCTTTACTGATTTCACTTGGAAACATGTCGGCTAACCGGAAAAACAGTTGATTTGCCAAAAATGTGATGACCAGTAGGTTGTTTTTTTTCTTTTCTATTCCTTGAAATGCCTTATTTGTGTCAAATCGTTCGAACAGCATTGTACATAAAACGCCGTCCATGGATTTGTGCTTGAATCTCATCATGGTCATTAATCCTGAAATTAAATGTGTATTTTCCACTGGCCTCCCGGTTTCCCTTACCAGTACCTTATAACAAAAACCATAAATCCCAGTGCAGTTTAATGGTCTACCGCTGGTTTGATCACAGTCAATAACAGCCCCATGGCCCAACAGCATTTTGCTTGACTGAGTCACCTCTGCCCCATGATTGTCTTCTATGACTCATATATTCATCTCAAAATAGAAAATAGACACTAAATAGATTATGATTTTCAAAGACATATTTTAAAATTGGCTTTGCATTACAGATAACTGCTTATCAGTTGCAAACGCAGACTCGGCATTTTGGGGCAAACAACAGACGATCGCTAAAGCTGGGATTAAAGTAAAGACACTCAATGTTGAGTCCACTGTTTTTTCACTTACAATGTAATCATTATTCTCCACCTGTATTCAGGTGGCTCATACAGTATGAACAAAGATTGCTAATAACAGCAAAACATCCATTATGCCTGACACAGAAGTAGCAGGCTGAGGGAAAGGGAAAAAAAAGAGACCACTAATTGATATGAAAATACATGCAGCGTATAAGCCTTGGTTTCTCTGCTCTGGGCCATTGCTATGAAGCATGTATTTGAAATAATATTTCCTGTTCAACATGGGATTACTAAATGCCAACAATGTGTGCAAGATGGCGGCAGCTGGAGAAGCCTATCTCTTATTCTGTCAGTCTTCAGAGTGGCTCTCAGGGCTGCTCCTGCAGGCTGTGATGTCTCACGTTGGGCTGCAGAACAGTGAGAAATGAGACACAAGTGATGTTGATGTGGCCTGACTTTCTTTATGACGCACCGAGGACGTCATGGGAGCTCAGGCTCCCACGGGTTTATTGTAAAGACATGTTTCATTCAAAACACTGACAGTCTAGTCATGCTCCTTACTTGCCACGTTCAGGAGTTCTTTGCTCCATTAGCTATCAATTTCAAGGTGTTTTACTGCAGGTCAAAAGCAGCTAAGAACTGAACAATAGCGGTTGTTGGACATGACATCGATCCCATGAGAAGAACAGTGCATCGGTACCAGTGTGTAGAACGGCTTACGCGATGCCTGTGGACAAAAACCACTGCAACTATACAGGTTAGGAGCGGTACACAACCAACTCTAACATGCGCGGGTATCTTAATTAAACATACACCAAGGTAAAAGTGAGTTTAATCCACCGCCACCACTCCCTGTAACTGTATCAGACAACGGTCAATGTTACAAAGTCAAATCACGTCCTCAGACCAAGAACTGTCTCCAGTGCCCCTGCGGGATACTGGGATCTTAAAGTCAAGGTAGCACAGCCCAAACTGGATTCTAATTAAACTTGACATCAGGTGCCTTGGCGCTCCTCTACCCCTCCTCCCTCGGCTTTCATCTAAATGATTCATGCTGAGAACACCAGGCCTTTCATGCCATTTGGATCACACAAAGCAAAACAATGACAGTTTCATGCAATGACATCACCACGGCGTCTGCTGCACCCGCTTGTATCAATTTATGCAAGAAAAAATTATCGTGGCATACAACCGATGTCTGTGAGTTCATGAGGATACTTCATACTCTTTCACATGAGCAGGTTTGAGAGTGTGAATTAAACCAGAAGGCCGTAAATGGATTCATAATGTAATTACGGTGCATCCTAAAGAGAAGATACAGCAAAAGATTAAATTCCAGGTGTGTTTGTCCAATCAGGCTTACTCTGCTGTGAACCTGATATGATTGTATGAAAATGAACATGGCATGTGTGTGATAGCCATATGTTTCCAGCTCGCTCATTGACCCGGTGAAAGACCACGGCTCGCTGTAAGTAATTAGGTGACGCTCGGATGCGTCAGCCGAAGCCAAAAGAAAACACCCAGAATCTGATTCTTCCCTTAATTTTCAGAGGACAAACGTCGACTGAATAACTGTTGTCTAGAGAGATTAGTTTTTGGCTTGCCCTAGCATGGAAAGCAAATACCAAGGCTGTTTGTTTCTAACATCTTAACAAGCTGATAAATGGAGCATTACATTTGGTAGGGACTTTGTGGACCTCCATCTCAAGATATAAAATATCTTAAATTAATGAATAATATACTTGAAAGCTGTGGCATTTGGTGATAATGTAGTATTTACACAAATAATTATTCATTTCCAAATCAGATTTTAGGAATGTGAAGCTCGCCAGGATCCAGGCTTCTCACTCACTCACTCACTTACAAATGGGCAGTTAAGGCCTTTGCACACCAAGTCCAAATTCGCATGTTAAAAGATAAATATGACCTCACGTTTTGTCCAAGTTTATGCACCAATTCTCCAAATGCCATCATCATTGCTGTCATCATTGTCTTCGGAACAGTTTCGATTTTATCCAGGTTTTGTTTTGTTTTGTTTTGTTTTGTTTTTTTGCATCCATCATTATCTTTAAGAGATTTCTGATTCTTGTTGGACAACGATGATGTATTTAAAAAACCTGCTTACAAATAAATTGGATTTGGTATGCAAATGACTTTAATCTCATGTTGAGCTGTACCATCTGGGTGGATTCGGCAGGGGAAGGTGGTGTGAAATGTGTATGAGTGCATCTAAGGATATATGCTGCTTTAAAATGCTAAGATTATGAGCTTTTCTCATTGGTAAGAAAACTGGCAAAATATTTTTCTGCACCCCCACCACTTTTATCTCGTTGCCTCTCCCTCATATACTATCACTTGGTATTGTCCATGGGGCTTCATTCAAGGTAGGATTTCACAGAAACACAATTTCTAAGTGTTTCTGGTGTGTTAGCTTGCGTTTTTTTGGGGGGGGGGGTGTCGATTAGCTAGTAACATGGTTTGGATGAGCTAATTTTAGCTCTGTTGAACCAGTTCAAACGCAATGTCAATGTTAAAGGGGTAATCCGTAATTTTTTATATCAAAAATGCCAAATTTGGTACCTTTGTCTGCAGGCATTTTCATAGCAACAAGCCATTCAATGTGTCGGTGTTCTGTAACTGCTCCTCTATATGCTATTTTTCATCAGTGGCGGCGGGGTCACCATTCCCGCCAAATATTCAAGTATAACGGTGCTCGCACAGGAAACGCAAGCACCATTTTAAGAGACTGTGGCGATATTGAAGGAAAAGGAACTTGCATGTCGCATGCGAGAGAGCAAGCGATGGGCGCCAAAATACAAAGCTAAACATTATCCAGGTTTATAATTAGAATATTCAAGCCATATCGAATATTTAATCAAACACTTGATATGGCTTCATATGATGCTCAACATTATTTTGTTGGATGATATAATGTCCATGAGGGTTGCAATGTAACATGTTTAGTAATGTTTCTGGTGTTGGTTTTTGATGTTTATTCTGGTCACAAGGGGGCGCTCTAAGTTAAGTGTTAAGCCCGGAAGTAGGAGAGTAAAGGTGTGTTAGTATGCCATGGCTCGCGGATACACCAGCAGATATACCGTTGTAGTTATTCACATTTCACTAAAGATTCCAAAACGCAGCTTCATGATATTTAAGTTATTATTTTAAAACTTTACACTGGCGACGAGGATTCAATTTTTTCCCCACTAACGTGGCTGCTGCATTGCCGTCGTTCCCTGCCTTTGATGTAAGTGACGAACAGAACTCAGCTGTCCGTTGGAAGAAGTGGCTACAACGCTTTGAAAACTTCGTAGTTGCTCTGGATGTAAAGGATGACACAAGAAAGCGTGCGATGCTTCTATATTACGCAGGGGAAGGCGTACAGGACATGTTTGATACCCTCACTGACACCGGGGAAGCAAAGGACTACAAACGAGCAAAAGACAGACTGAGTGAGTACTTCTCCCCTAAAATCAACGACGTAGTCTACGAGACCTACAAATTCAGACAAGCCAAGCAACTAGCAGGGGAAACACTCGACTCCTATCACACCAGGCTGCGGCAACTAGCAGCAACTTGCGACTTTCCTGATGTTGAAAGAGATCAAAACTATGATCATTCAAACGTGCACATGTCATAAACTGCGGCGTCACGCGCTACAGAAATCAGAGATGACGTTGACCGAGCTCCTCTCACTCGGTAGAACCATGGCACTTGCGGAGATCCAAGCATCGAGAATGGAACAAACACAACAACGTGCAGCTCAAAGTAATCTAAGGGAAGATGTTCTGGCAGTAGATGTGGGGAGGGGAGCTGTAAAGAAAAGATGCTAACACTGCTCTGGTATCTTTCCCCACCGTGAAGAAATGCGGGGAAAACACGCAGCGCGTGTGGAAAACAAGGACATTTCGCAAGATGCTGTCACTCTAAGCGGCCACAAGGGGGCATCAGAGGTAGACATGAAGTGCATTACGTACACCCCAGTGGAAACAGTGGCATCACATCTCAAGAAACAAGCAACGCAGGCACAGAATATTCTGAGGAGTATCTGTACACAGTCTCCCAATCAAAAGCAAATCTCCCACATGCATCGATAAAGCTTAGGGACTGCAATATTAAAGTGATGCTTGATACAGGGGCAACTGTGAATGTCATCGGTGAAACAACTTACCAGAGACTGAGACAGAAGCCCTCACTCACCAAATGCACGGTTCCCATATTTCCTTATGGTTCACGCACACCACTGCCTGCCCTAGGAAAATTCACTTCACGGGTCGAATCCAAATTGCGCTTCACAAATGCAACATTCCATGTGCTACAAGGAAGTAACGGCAGTCTACTGGTTTATGACACTGTCAGTCAGTTGGGACTAATCAAAACCATGATAGCTGGCTGCATCCCATGCCAGGCTGTTATGCCTAATCACATGCAAGAAACTCTCCGCATGTCTGAGCTACCATCGTCACCATGGGGAAGGTGTGGACTTCTGTGGTCCATTCCCTTCTTGTGATTACCTTTTGGTGGTCAGATGAATACATCCAGAGGTGGAGATTCTGCAGTCCACGTCAGCCAGAGCCACGATCCCTAAACTCGACAAAATATTCTCTACACTGGGAATTCCGCTGGAGGTAAAAACTGACAATGGCCCACCCTTCCAAAGTTCGGAATATGCAGACTTCGCTACATACTTGGGTTTCAGGCAAAGGAAGATAACTCCGATGTGGGCTCAAGCCAGTGCTGAGGCTGACCACTTCATGCGTACCCTTGAAAAGACCATACGTGCTGCCCACGTTGAAGGTCGCCCACGCAAACAGACTCTGTACGCATTCCTCCGCAACTACCGTGCCACGCCTCACTGCTCAACTGTTATGGCGCCTGCAGATGTGCTGTTCGGTAGATCCCTCAGAGTCAAGCTGCCTGAATCTCCTCTTCCCTTCCAGTCTCAGGCTGATGCAAAGCTACGACAAGCAGATGCAGTGGCAAAGAACAGGATGAAACAATGCTGACAGGATGCATCATGCTGCTCCTTTGGCTGTGAAAGTACGCGACAGGGTCCTGTGTCGTCAAAAGAAGGAAGGGAAACTATGCCCTGCTTACAATCCCCGCCCATACAGGGTCATCGCCATCAAAGGCTCCATGGTGACAGCCAAACACAATGACCATGTCATCACCAGAAACTCGTCCCACTTCTAGATCCTCCCGGTGGCTGAAAATCGCCACTCTCAACAATTTGGTTTGAAAGGCATGGACTGGACCGAAATCCACCCTGAAATAATCCCAGAGCCCTTAGCCCCTAACGCCCCTAGGCCACAGTCACCTGCTCAAAGATACCCAGTCAGGATAAACAGTCGATCCCCGTCATACCTCACTGACTTTAAAGTGAACTGACTAAAAGGTATAATGCAAGAGAAAGTTTGAGTTGGACTGGTTAATAGTTATTGTTAAAAAAAAGAAGGAAAGGAGGGTTGTAATGTCCATGAGGGTTGTAATGTAACATGTTTAGTAATGTTTCTGGTGTTGGTTTTTGATGTTTATTCTGGTCACAAGGGGGCGTTCTAGGGGGCGCTCTAAGTTAAGTGTTAAGCCCGGAAGTAGGAGAGTAAGGGAGCTGTGTTAGTATGCCATGGCTAGCGGATACACCAGCAGATATACTGTTGTTGTTATTCACGTTTCACTAAAGATTCCAAAACACTGCTTCATGGTATTTGAGTTATTATTTTAAAATTTACAGATGACATTGTCGGTCAGTCTTCTTTCTCTTAAATACGCACACTGCAGCTTGATTACCTTGCAGGTGTTACACCAAAATCTGCGACCATTGCAAATTGTGACCTTGTGAACGGAAGCCCTGGGATTTGCAGTATGAAAACTATTGTGACCGTCAGATGATACCGAATCAACTAAAACTGAAGAAATGAAGGAAAACCACTTTAATCGTCCAATCAGGATATGATGTAAATAATATGTAATGAGTGCAAGTGTGCACGGTGGCGCAGTGGTTAGCACAGTCGCCTCACAGCAAGAAGGTCCTGGGTTCGAGCCCCGGGGTAGTCCAACCTTGGTGGGTCGTCCCGGGTCGTCCTCTGTGTGGAGTTTGCATGTTCTCCCCGTGTCTGCATGGGTTTCCTCCCACAGTCCACAGACATGTGGGTCAGGTGAATTGGCTATACTAAATTGTCCCTAGGGGTGTGGGGGGGCTGCCCTGTGATGGTCTGATGGCCCGTCCAGGGTGTCTCCCCGCCTGCTGCCCAATGACTGCTGGAATAGGCTCCAGCATCCCCGCGACCCTGAGAGCAGGAAAAACGGTCCAGATAATGGATGGATGGATGCAAATGTGCAGTCAATACTAGACCTGCTTCCAGTTACAAACTTAAAACAATGATCCTCTATCGTTCCGTTCACAACAAAGTCACACAACAGCTACATGACAGCATGTGTCCTTGTCCCCCCCCCCTTTTCTAGGGGGGAAAAGGCAGATGATGACAGAATATGAGTGTCATCTCTTGAAGTGAAGGACGGAAAATGAGCAGCAGCTGAGTCTTGTCCAACTCCTCTCCCTGGCTGTGGGTTATTTCCACCTCAACACTTCTGGCCTCACGAGACTGCTTGACTTTAATGGAGTCTGACAGTAAATCACAATCACCCATACAAGATCCTTTAAAAAATAGTTTGGGAAATTAGGCTGTCCTAATCTGATGGTTGACAAGGTGGCCTTGGCGCTTTACCAGCATTTTCTCAGTGTATGTACAAATATTCAGTCACATGTTAGAGACAGGGTCACCCATTCAAGAGATGCATTGCTTTACACTTGCCTTAAGAATACCTTTTTTTCCCCCCACTTTTTTTTTCATCTCCACAAGTGAAACATCCAGAAAAGATAAGTGTAGGTTTCTGCAGTAATTTTAAAAAGAATGAAAAAACACATGAAAATGTGATTTTTTTTTCCAGGCATCTGAGTGGCGTGGCGGTCCGTTGCCTAGCAACACGGGGATCGACGGTTCGAATCCCCGTGTTACCTCCGGCTTTGTCAGGAATCCCTACATACACAATTGGCTGTGTCTGCGGGTGGGAAGCCGGATGTGGGTATGTGTCCAGGTCGGTGCATTAAGGCCTCCTCTGGTCGGTCGGGGAACATGTTCAGGGGGGAGGGGGCCGTGTATAGAGTCTGGCCATCCTTTGATCTTTGCAACACGCGCTGTGATTGGCTGAGAGCCTGCACATGCTCGACGGGCGCCATGTTGCCTACCAACGTCTGGCTTTGTCATCATGGCGTTTCAATGATTTTTCCTGCGTTTTATCGCTGATTTGTAGCAGTTGAAGGGGAAATGGTGTGTTGTGCGTGCGGCTTGGGGCTGTTCCGTTCGACCGGGACAAGGCCGTATGATGCATCAATTTCCACAAATGCACAAAGGAGGGCAGTTTGGACCATGCGGATTCGCAGGCAGGGCTGGCCCCCCTCAGCTTATTCCTACTTGTGCTCGGTGAGTTCATTTCAGTGTTTACGATTTTTCAATAAACTAACTTCCCTAGAGCAATCCAAGAGTCTGTAAGGTATTGATGTGTGGAAATCAGTTGTATAGCACGTCCAAGCCGTGTATAACCGTTGACAAAAATCAGGCAAATGTTAACAGTGTCAGATTGTCATATGGGATGGATTGAGTGACAGGCCTGAGCCTGAGCTGAGGCAGTGTGTGGGTAGTGTTCAGATAAACTAGACAAGAGCCCCGATATGGAACTGACGCTGCGCTGGCTAAAACTCGAAACAGGGAGGCCTAATATTTCTCAAGTGTCCCTGATATTATTGCTCATTATCATTCACTAGTAGCCTACTGAACGTTGCAAAATATGTAATACTGGTACTGATCACCAATTTACCCACCACACCAGTGGTGTAGTGGATAAAAACTAAAGCCTCTGGAGTAAATTCTTTGGGTTGAAATTTACATGTATGCAGCAGAGGCCCCTGCTCAGTGCCTGCGACTGTGCTATGACAGCTGGTGGGTTTCTTCCTGATCTCATCACCTTCATCATGAACTGAAAAAGGGAAACACATTATTACCATAGCCTCTGCTCCTGATCTGGAGTTAAACCACATACTCTGACTACTGGTAGGCAATGATAAAAAAAAAATTCTGGTTCTCTGAAACTGAGACTGAAATGATGGAAAATCCATAATTTCTGGAACCCTAAGTACTGGTACTGAATGATGTAAAATACATAAAGTGCCTCTTGAAATTATTTACGCAGTGGTGTGGCCTTAAAAGGCCAAACCCCTTTCTCAATAGCTTCAATATGTTGTCTACATTTTTAATCTAATAAATTCTTGTTTCCTCTAAGTTGGGGTCAAAGTCCAGTAATAGAAATTAACAGTGATCCATTCATGGAGCATTACACCCACAAAACAGGGTAAGCTGTGCGCCTCATTTTGCCATGTGACCAATTAATAAGGTGACCGACACAATGGTCATGTTAAATTCTTATTTAACAGTAGTCAAAAGTGAGGCGACTTTCGGTCAGGTATCTCATTAAGTTGGTCACATGACATAACAAGGCTCATAGCTTACCCTATTATATGGAGTGCTTCAGTCGTCATCCTGATTTCTATTAGTGCACTTGATCTGTGACCCCCGACTTACAGGACCATGAATTTATTAGATTAAAGAATTTAGACAACATTTTGACACTATTCAGAAAGGGTTTTGAGCCTTTCTGAGGCTGTCATTAGCATTTTTAAGACTTGCATACCACTGCATAAATACTTTTGAAAGGCACTGTAATTTTTGGTGCATACTGGTATTGAATGGTGGAAAAGACATAATTTCTGGTACTCTGACTACTGATAATGAGTGATGCAAAATACATAATTTTTGGTACTCTGAATACTTGACTGAATGTTGAAAAATTCAAAATAAATGATACTCTTTGTTACCCAATGATAAAATATACAGTGCTGCTTGAAAGTATGTGAACCCCTTGAGCAGTTTAGATTTTTCTGTTGTTTTACCATGATTTTCTTATTCTATCATCACCAATTTTTATGTATGAAATGTCAGATATATGTTTATCAGTTGCATGTACTTGTTTAGTGGGACTTGTTTTAGTAGCCCAAAAACTACATGAAACATGGAATTAGTGTATGTGCAAAAGTAAGTGAACCCCCAGCTGCATTGGTTAAGTCAAGCAGGTAACAAACTCGGTGAAACACATTTGGGTGCTTAATTAATCATTTAAGCAGACCAATGAAATGAGACATCTTTGGGAAAGGGTTTGGCCTGCACTAATTAAAAGAGAGAGGAAACCAACCAAACCACTGTGGTCCCATACAAATCAACAATGCCGACAGCAAAGGAGATATCCGAGGACATGAAGAAGAGGGTAGTGACAGCCCATCAGTCTGGGGAGGGATATAAGACCATCTCCAAAAGATTCCAGCTCCATCCATCCACTGTAAGACAAATAATTTACAAATGGAGGGCCTTCAACATGACAGCAGCTCTGCCTAGAAGTGGACGCCCATCAAAACTATCACCCAGAAGCACCAGAAAAATAATAAATCAGGTAAAGGCCAACCCACACATCACCTCTAGAGAGTTGCAGACCTCTCTGGTAGCATCTGGGACAAATGTGCATGCGTCTACAATCAGACGAAAATTGAATAGCCATAACATTCATGGGAGGGTTGCTAGAAGGAAGCCTCTGCTCTCAAAAAAGAACAAAGCTACCCATTTCAACTTTGCCAGAGAGCACTTGGACAAACCAGAGGCCTTCAGGAAGTCCATTCTCTGGACAGACGAGTTCAAAATAGAATTATTTGGTCACAATCAAAACCAACATGTTTGGAGAAAAGCCAACACTGCATATGAAGAAAAGAACCTCCTCCCAACAGTGAAGCATGGTGGTGCAAATGTGAAGGTCTGGGGCTGCTTTTCTGCTTCTGGACCTGGACAACTCCATATTATCCAAGGAACCATGAATTCTCCGGCATATCCACAAATTCTTGACCAGAATCTCCTGCCATCAGTCAGGGAGTTGAAGCTGGGACGAAAATGGATTATGCAACAAGACAATGACCCAAAGCATTCCAGCAAAACTACAAAGGAATGGCTTCAGAGAAAGAGGATTCGTACTCTGGATAGGCCCAGTCAAAGTCCGGACCTTAATCCAATTGAAATGTTGTGGCGAGACCTGAAGAAGTTGGTACATACCAGATGTCCCTCCAACCTCTCTCAACTGGCTGAGTTCTGCAAGGAGGAGTGGGCAAAAAGCCCCATAAGCAGATGTGAGAGACTGGTTAGTGGTTACAGAAGACGTTTGGTTGAAGTAATGGCTGCAAAAGGAGGAAGCGGCTGGTGACTCCACTTGTATTTGAGGAGGCATGTGGTAGTCTGCAGCCCTCCCCGGATCGGCAAAGGGGGTGGAGCAGCGACCAGGATGGCTCGGAAGAGTGGAGTAATTGGCCAAGTACAACTGGGGGGGGGGGGGGGGCAAAAAAAAAAGGAAAAACGATTTCAAGATATGTGCTATAATGTACAATTGTGTGAATATACATTTTTGGTACATGCACAGTTAGAGATGCAGTGACAAACACAAACACATTTAACACACGGATGTGTTTTAAATTATATCATCACCAGTATCTAAGTGAAACAATCTCATTATAGTGACATTTGCATTCCTCTTTGGGAGACAAGCATGGGCGGAAAGGGATCATGTGGATTAATGCAGCTTGCTTTTGGAGGGGAAAAAAAAAGACTGAATGAAGAAACAAAAAGAAAACATTAGATAAGATGAACATGTTTGAAGGAATTTTTTATCCATGTTGTAATCAGTGCATTGCATTGTCGATGTAACTCTGACTCTTAGTAAGAGGGCATAACAGTGTTGTTTCATTAGTCATACACACAGCTACAGGGCAGGAAAATACAATATGAGCATCCACATGCACAGCATATAACATTAGTATTGTTCAGTTAATTAATGTTTGTTCGTGTAATGAAGTGCAATTGTTCAGCTCTCTGTTTTAATGTTAAATGTAATCTCAGCTCCAGATATCATGCATGACAAATGACAAAGCAAAAAGATCAAACCTTTGAGCCATAACCAAATTGTGTTCAGTCTAATGCTTCGAGTAGCCAATGTAGTTGCCTGCAGTAAAAACAGACTAATTTATTCTTTCCATACAAACACACACACTCACACACACACACACACAAAGCAGAGAGAGCGAGAGAGAGATGTTCATCATGTCTGCATTTTTTCATTTTAAGTGTCATTTCTAGATGGGGGGGTTGTTAAAGGGAAATATCATTTTATTTATATTGTGCTTTTCTTCATATGCCCGGCATAGTTTGTTTTCTATTTGTAAGCATACACTGTTGTCCCCCTTAGTCAAAGACACGAGAGTGGGGTTTGCCCCACCGTCTGCAACCCCACAATCAATACCAAACAGGCTGCCAGGGATGTGGGGTGTTTTCCTATTTATCAGAGCACAGGGTTACTTAGACTTGTTCCCATCTTTTGATAAATATCTTGGAATTGGGTCATTTTCTGTGTGACTCCGCTTCTGATACAGAGAATGTTTTTCGATGCCTTTATTCAATTTTGTATTGAGTATGCTGACATCTCGTGTCATTTGCATCTGCAGTACAAAAGGCAACGGCTCTCCTTTTAACTCCAACTAGAAGCCAGGTCCAATACGTCTCCTTTCGGCAACTCCACATCGGCTCCCAGATGGATATTGACGATTTACTTATTTGCTGATAAAGACATACAAGATGGCTTGAACCCAACTACAGTATTGCTACCTGTGTACAAACCACATTTTAATCTTCTGAAGTCTGCATGTAAGGTGCAGGGTGGTTGATTACTGGCAGTACCGGCTGCCGGAAAACCTTCACCCTTCGTGTATCCACCTGAAAAGCTCTTGATCAATGACGTCACGCCATTTAAAATGAATGCGTGAAGGTAGAATGAGCCCTGGTTGGCAGACTCAGGGACGTGGGCGAATATTGTGAGGACTGTAATCATGGATGTGAGCATCACTGTGGCATTAGAGGGTTTTATCCAGTGTTATTTCACATTGGTCTAATTCATCTAACTTTGATTTCGCCAGGTTAACACCAAGAAACTCTAATCTCCCCGGACCCCCCCCCCCCAAAAAAAGTAACGAAATAAATAAAAGAGGAAAGCAGCACATTAAGTCTCAGAAAACTCGGGACCCCTGAAATCCTTTAAAAAAAACAAAACTTGAAATGCTTTAGAAAAAAAAAAGTGAACAAAACAGTGTATGCATGCTGGTACAGACTAGAAGGCAAACGCCGGCTTACTTAAAGCGCTGCCAATCCCCAATAGATTCACATTTTGCAGCTCCAACAAAAAGCATAAAACCTCAGTGGGAGGAAGGAGCCTCTTAAGTTCCTGTAGTGATATCGCAAAAGTTTTCTCGTCTACCTCCATCCAGTTCTAAGGAAGAGCCATAACACACTGGGATGTTAAAACACATCTCAGCTTTGTGAACACATAAATATAAAGAGGGGGGAAAAAATCCTACTGGTCCAATAAATATGCATATAAAAAGGGCTAAAACTGCATTTACACAACAACGACTAGCTAGGCGGAAAAACAGCTTTTAATGATGTGTTCGACCTAATTTCATGTACATTTTTTAGACTTTTTTTTTTTTTAGAAAAGAAAATGTGCCTCAAACGTGCACTCAGAAAAACCTGTAACTGACTATCTGCTTGCCTCGAATGGTTAAAATGGTTCAAAGATTTGATAGTTTCTTTCCGGGGATAGTAAACACCAGCTTTATTGTTTGTGCCTGTTGTGACAGAAGTTTCAGTTGAAAACGGGCTGCAGTAAATGGAAACTACAGTTTATCAAGAGTCGATTTGAGTGCAACTCAAAAAAACAAAACAAAAACTCAAAAAAACACAACAAAAAGGGTCCGCGGTGGCGTAGCGGTCTAAGCATCGGCTTGGTGTCGATGCAGTTGCCCACTGGGGACTGGGGTTCGCGCCCCGGTCTCGTCAGATCCGACTATGGCCGGACTCGATGAAGCAGCAATCATTGGCAACGCTGTCTTCGGGAGGGGGGAGGAGTCGGCTTGTGTTCGTCATGTGAATGCGTCTCTGTGTGTGTCGGAAAAACAGTGGTTCGGCTTGGATTCGCCTTGTCACGAAAGTGGGGAGGCGCTTTCCTTCGAGACTGCCGGCCGGAGAGATGCAGTTGGCGAACGCATGCAATACGAGGGTGGGTGTTTGAATTAAAATAGGGATCAATTGGTCACTAAATTGGGAGAAAAAAGGGAAAAATCAGAAATAAATTTAAAAAAAAAAAAAACACAACAAAAAAAGGAGTTTCGAATAAAAATAAAATATTTACATCGGGTGAATTTGGGCCCAAGCTTATATCAAATGAATGCTGTCACTCTGGCCAATCTTACAGATATATTTCAAATTGTTGTTGAGCTCATTAAGTTCACTATAAATTCATTCGTAAAGGTATCTTTAACCAGACATCCTCCATCCAGATGTGACCTAGCTTGTGTAACCAGGTTAAAATTAATGTTTTTATTTTATTTTGTTTGAGTATGAAATATCACCAAATCCTGTCTGTGTGCTGTTATTTGTGTTTACTACATTTTATTTTATGTCATTATTTACTTTTATGTGTTTTACAACGACCGTCATATACGTGTACTGTCGCTTTAAGAGAGAGGTCTTATGGGTACACGGAAGACGGAACGCGGGAGAGGCCATTTTTGTTTTGTGGGAGGAGTCTCAAGCAGCAATCGAGCCGAGCCACACGTGTTTCTTACCGTGGGACAGTTTTGCTGGTTGAGGAGAACGTAACCTTGAGTATCCCTGTAAGAAGATACTGCAAGCTGTGGGATAAAATACTTGTTTATCCTTTCTTACATCGGAGTCCCGTGGACGGTTTCTCCTTCCAACGCACACGAGTGGAGTCCGGGCAGTGGTTGAACTTCGACCCCCACGTCCGTAAGAAACACCGCTCCCGCTGGAGGACTGGACGGTTGTCGAAGGGTTTGAATCCAAAATAAATGGCAAGGTGGGCCAAATAGAGTCCTGTGTGTCCCCGCTCCTTCCTTGATCATGATGATGATGATGAGAGACTGAGGGCCCCCCACAACACCTGGGGCCCCACACAACTAGAACACAACGCAGAGCTACTGATGAGAGTGACGGGCATGCAGCAGGCTGACCAGCACAGAGCAGCATAGGACTGCCCCCGTTACATTGGTGCCGTGACCCTCCTGGATCCTGAGAGTGACATCAGTTGCTCGCCGCGGGAGGCTGCTGTCGTCATCAAGCCCCAGACGTCCTCAGGTATTTCTACAGACTGTACACTCATGTTACAGTGGACTGGAGTTGAGCTGTGTGGACACTGGACAGTCATAGCTGTGGTTACCATGGACTGGGCTTGTGAACAGGACATTTGTATATACTGAAGGAAGAAAAACACACGAAAAAAAAAGGAAAAAAAGGTTAATGTTGATGTGATTGAAGGACTCTATTGATCTAAACTACTGGATATGTGCATATGTGAATAATCTATTGGTGAATTTGTTGATTGTGTGTGATTGTTTCAATCTCTTAGTGATTTCTAGATTCAATTATTTAAATGAATTGAGCTTTTCACTTTTTTATTTTATTTTTTATTTTATCTGAGTGTTAGAGGTAGGAACATGGCAGAGGGTGGTTCGTACGTAGGTGGGGGTAACATTGCTGATCAGGATCTTTTGGATCGCCAGTGTGCTATGGAGAGGGGGTACCAGTTAGATGTGGGTGGGGGTTTACGGCTAGGTGTAGGTAGGAGTTTCGGGCAGCTCTTAGAGGGCGGGGAACCAGACACCAGAGCACCAGGACCTAGAGACCCGACCACATTTGGCACTCCTCAGTTCACCTCCACACGCTACGTAGAACGGGCCAGGCCAGGTATCAGCGAAGGGGCTGTGCTAGGTAACAGCGAGCAGCCAGTGGGTGAGTTAGCCATGCTCATTACTCGGTTAGCAGAGAAGATAGGAGAGTCAATCACTGCTAAGCTGCAGGAAACACAAGTGCTTAGAAACACACACACAGACAGTGCTAGGTCTGCTGAACAGCGTTTGGAGACAGCTCCTAGTGTTAGAGTAGTAATGCAAACAGACGCTAGGGAGCCTCCTATTTTCAGGGGCGATAGCTCTGATAAGTTTACAGTTCATGAGTGGGAGAGCCTTATGACTTTGTATTTGAGGAAGCGAGCCATTCCAGTTAGTGAGCAGTCACATGAGATTCTAGCTAAGCTTATGGGGAAAGCAAGGGACGTGGTGAGGATAAAGCTGCGCAACACATCTGTCGACCACATAGCGAACCCCCACATTATTTTTGATGTACTGAAGCAACACTTTAGTGACTTCACATACTCGAGCATGCCCCTGGCGGACTTTTACAGTACGCTGCCCAAGCCAGGTGAGGACGCTATGGAGTATTGGATTAGGCTTAATAAGACAGTGGAGGTGGCTGACGAATGCTTGAAGTGGCAGGGCCGTAGTATTGAAGAGCCAAGCCACGAGGTAAGCATGATGTTTATCAAACACTGTCCAGATCAGTCTCTTGCCAATGTTTTTAAGTTCAAGTCCGCAGGGAAATGGTCTGCTAGCGAGATCCAGGAGAGGCTTGATGAGCACATGCTGGAGAGGAAGTCCCATGTTGCTGCAGGTGGACAACGTGAAGCAGGCGCGGTAGAGCGTAGGTTCCATTCACAGGTTCATGTCCCTGTAGTCGACATGGCTCCCGACTTGAACACGACCGTGCCGGTGGTGCCATCTCCCGTCCCGACTCATGCGTCATCTCCTATACCATTTTTTGCAAGGTCTCCTACACCGTCTCCCGCACCGTCTTCCGCACCTGTCTCTGGCGGTGATGACTATATGAGGAGTTTGGTGAGCTTGCTAGACCGTTTGGTCACAATGCAGACTCAGGTTCCAGTTAGCGCTGCAGTCCGGACACCGACGCTGACTCAACCGCCAGCTAACGCCGTAGGGCGGGTGCCAGACGCACCACAGAGGTTGTGCAGGATTTGTACGTCTCCGGATCACTCCACATTTTCCCACTGCAGCCGGGAGAACCGATGTATAAACTGTTTGTCTCCTGGTCATTGGAAGAGGGACTGTCCTCACCCTCAGCCGCCCAACCAGCTCCGTTCTCAGCCTGGTGGAAGAGCTGGTCGTCAGTCTCGTCCGTTAAACTACTAAACCCACACCTAGAGAGGGATGGTGTGGGTAAAGTAGATGTATCCCTCACTGATGTCTCCGACCTGGCTCACTTGTATGAAGACAAGTGTGCCAAAGCACCTCAGGGTTCGCGTATGGTCATTCAGGCGACACAGAGGATTCAGGCTTTCAGTGACTTGTTCTATGCTCCTGTTCTTGTCAACCAGAGTGTGCAGCTTAATGGCATGTTGGATACTGGCTCTATGTCATGCAGTATCAGTGAAAATGCAGTAGAGAAGCTCCGCTCTGGGGGTGTTTTACCTGAGAAGCAGCAGCCTGAAGAGAACATTGTCTTGATTGGCTGCGGTGGTCTGGAGACTAGGCCTGATGGTTTTTATGACCTCAACATGCAGCTTTATGGTGTTTCCTTTGTCATACCCACTCTGGTCGTGCCCGGTCAGCATGATGGTCTGATAGTCGGCACAAACGTCATTAAACATGTGGCCCATGTACTCAAGAGTGGTACTGAGTACTGGGACATCGCGTCCAGACAGGAACATCCGTCTAGTCCTGACGTTGAACAGTTCTTGTCCATGTTCACGAATGTAGAGCGCTGGAGGGGAGGTGCAGTTCCTGAGAAGATAGGTACTGTTAAGCTCACCCAGGCCGTGACAGTCTTACCGAGGCACGAGCACTTAGTCTGGGGCAGACTTCCTGCTAAGGTGCCTATGTCAGCTGGAAGCACTGTTGTTGTGGAGCCGACAGACTCCAAGGCCATGCCACGCAGTGTCCTCGTAGGTCGACTTGTCACACCGCTCTGGGGTGATAGGTGGGTACCCATGACTGTTGTCAATCCATCTGACAAAGCCATCACACTGAAAAGGAACTGCAAGTTGGCTGATGTGTTTCCATGCTTGGCGATTGAGGACTTTAATGTTTTCCAGGGACTGCAATCAGTTGCAGGGAGGCATGAGTCCAACGCCACAGATAGTGCCTGTCCCCCTGTCCAGCCGGCTAGGAGTTTGTCAGAGCTCGGACTCAGTGACATTGACCTCAGCTCCTGTCAGGTTAGTGAGGCATGCAAGTCCCAGCTCACTCAGCTGCTCACCGAGTACCATGACATCTTCTCCAGGGACTCTCTGGACTGTGGCGAGGTCACAGGATACACACATCGCATCCATCTAGTGGATGAGCGCCCCTTTCGCTTGCCCTACAGGAGGGTTCCCCCAGCCCACTATCAGAAGTTGAGACAGGTTCTCACTGATATGGAGGAGAAAGGGATTATCCGGAAGTCCTCGAGCGCATACGCTTCACCGCTGGTTATGGTATGGAAGAAGGATGGCGGGCTTCGGATCTGCACTGATTTCAGATGGCTGAATGCTCGGACCTTGAAAGACGCTCATCCCTTGCCACACCAGTCGGACTGTCTTGCCGCGCTGGGTGGTAACTGCCTCTTTAGTACGATGGACCTCACCTCTGGCTTCTTCAACATCCCAATGCATGAAGATGACAAGAAGTACACTGCTTTCACGACTCCCCTTGGGTTGCATGAATACAATCGCATGCCACAGGGCCTTTGTAATAGCCCTGCAGCCTTCATGAGAATGATGATTGGGATCTTTGGGGATCTGAACTTCACGAAGCTTTTGTGCTATCTTGATGATCTTCTTGTCTTCGCGCCGTCAGAGGTTGAGGCTCTGTCGAGGCTCCGCACTGTGTTTCAGAGGTTGAGGGAGAACAACTTGAAACTGGCTCCGAAGAAGTGTCATCTGCTGCAGAAGCGGGTGCGGTTTTTGGGCCACGTGGTTGATGGCGGAGGTGTGTCTGTCGATCCCTCCAAAGTAGAGGTCATCTCCAACATGACAGTGCAGGATCTCATGGAAGGTGATGGGTGCACGCCTTCTGTTCGTAGGATCAAATCTTTCCTTGGTATGGTATTTTACTACCAGCATTTCCTCCCGAACTGCTCCTCCGTGGCTAAGCCCCTGTTCGCCCTTACAGCTGGACAAAAGAGGAGGGGGAGGTCGGCTAAGGATAAGAAGCCCCATGGCAGCTTCCGTAAGCTTACCTCCGCAGACTGGACGGTGGAATGTGGGGAAGCATTTGATCTGTTGAAGACGATGTTACTGGAGTGTGTGGTGCTTGCCCATCCAGACTTTGAGGTGCCTTTCATTTTGTCGGTCGATGCGTCTTTGGACGGACTCGGCGCGGTGCTGTCTCAAGTGCCCCGAGGAGAGTCCAAGGCCAGACCTGTTGGTTTTGCAAGCAAGTCCCTCAGTGCCTCACAGCGGAAGTATCCAGCTCATAGACTGGAGTTCATGGCGCTGAAGTGGAGTGTTTGTGAAAAGTTCAGCCACTGGCTGAAGGGTCAAAGCTTCACCGTTTGGACAGATAATAATCCGCTGACTTATCTCCTAACGAAGCCGAAGCTTGACGCGTGTGAGATCCGCTGGGTGTCTAAGTTGGCGTCTTACACCTTCGATCTCAAACACCTGCCAGGGAAGAAAAACGTGGTGGCGGATGCATTGAGTCGCGACCCTTTTTCCAAGCCAGTCAGTCAGAGGCTACTTAGGGAGCCCTACCCGGCCCTTGTTCAGGAAGCTGACGGGGTTGAGGGGGACTCTGTGCAGGATGTTTTCAGGCTCAGTTGCCAGTCCCAAACACTGAGTAGTGCGCGATCTGGGTTTGCTTGTGATGCAGCTGAGGTCAGGGCTTTTTGTCAAGCCAAATGTGACTGGCCTGATGCATCAGTATTCACAGCACTCAGTTTGGTCCAGCACGTTCAGCATCTGTCGGGTGGTCAGGATACACTGCCAATGTTATCCACCGATGAGCTCAGGTTGAGTCAGGAGCAGGACCCCTGCATCTCCAAGGTGTTGCCCTTTGTCGCTGTTCGGAAGCGGCCATCGAGGCGTGAGAGGCATGGTGCTGACCAGAAGGTCCTCAGGCTGTTGAAACAGTGGGAGAAGTTGGAAGTCAATGATGGTGTCTTGTACAGGGTGACAAAGGACCCAGTGTCCAAGCAGAGGAGGTCTCAGTATGTTTTACCTCTGAGTCTGAAAGACAAGGCACTGTCTGGCATCCACGATCACGCTGGTCATCAGGGCCAGGACCGTACTCTCTCTCTTGCAAGGCAGCGTTTTTATTGGCCTGACATGGAGAGGGATATCAGAGCATATGTCAGATGCTGTCGGAGATGTGTGTTTGGGAAGACCCCAGAGCCAGCTGCTTGCGCGCCCCTGGAGAGCATTAAAACTTCCGCACCGATGCAGCTTGTGTGTATGGATTTCTGGTCCGCTGAGGACAGTAAGCAGCGGTCAGTCGATGTCTTAGTGGTTACTGACCACTTCACTAAGCTTGCTCACGCGTTCCCCTGCACCAATCAGACAGCGAAGCAGGTCGCCAAGAAACTCTGGGATCATGTATTCTGTGTTTACAGGTTTCCGGAGAGAATACATTCTGACCAGGGCACAAACTTTGAGAGCAACCTGATTGCAGAGCTTCTCAAGTTGGCGGGTGTAGCGAAGTCCCACACGACGGCCTACCATCCTATGGGTAATGGCGGGACAGAGCGTTTTAATCGCACGATGGGGAATATGCTCCGTTTCCTTCCGCTTCAGCAGAAGCAACAGTGGCCTCAGCAGATCCATTCTCTCACGCTCGCGTACAATGCCACTGTTCACGAGACCACGGGTTATGCACCTTTCTTCCTGATGTATGGGCGTGTCCCAAGACTGCCGGTGGATGTTATGTTCAGGCAGGTTTTGCATGATCCTCACGTTGTTGACTATGACTCTTATGCTCAGTCTCTGCTTTCCTGTCTAAGGAGTGCAATGGAGATCGCTCAGAAGCACTCCACGGCTGAGCAGCAGCATCAGGCGCGACAGTACAACAGACATGCCAAGGGCACTGTCCTGTCTGTCGGGGATCGTGTTTTGGTTGCGAACCAGAGTGAGCGAGGGAAGAGAAAGTTGGCTGACAAATGGGAGAACGGAGTGTACACGGTTGTCGGTGTCAACCCTAATATCCACGTCTACAAGATTCAGGATGCAGAGGGGCACACCAGAGTGGTGCACAGGAACCGTTTGTTGGAGGTCAACTTCTTGCCCCTTCCTGAGTTAGATCAGGGTGAGGAGTCCAGTACAACCAGTCAGTTGCTTGACTGCGCAGAGTCCGATGAGGAGGACAGTGCAGATGGCCTGACGGTCTCAGGGGATGCAGTGGGGCTAGCAGTCTCATCACTTGGAGACTCGCCTAGATCTGAGTGGGCAGAAGCGGAAGAGTTCATTCCGTCTAGTCTGGTAGTCAGTCCTGTGGGGGCCACTGCTCAGTCTCCACCCAACACACACGCACCACACAACACACATGCACCACACATAGAGGCATCACACTCACTCGATGTTGGTGTTATATCTCACACTGATTCGCACACAGAAGCACCACACTCACTCGATACAGATGTTGCAGCTCGCACTGTCTCACGCACACAAGTAGAGAGCGATGGTCGGGTTAGGACACGCACAGGGAGGGTGGTGAGGTCAGTGAACAGGTTAATAGAATCTATGGCTCAGATGCCATTTCTACGGAGTGTGAGGGTTTGAACTTTGATGGAGGTTGGAGTCATTCAAACTAGTTTAATGTGAGTTATTAGGTGTCTATCAGACAGGGTTGTTTTGGGCCAAGTGCATGGTGTGGCGTATCAGGCGTCACATTGATCTAAGGGAATTCTGAGACTTGATCAACCTCATTATTTTCTGGACCTCGTAACCGAGGTAGCTCCTAAGTTGACTGGAGGACTAGGTCCTTCTTTTCACTTGTGCCAGTAGTCAGTGATGGGCTTTTCCTTTCCTCTTTCTCTTTTTATCCTGCTGTCAGGATGTTGGTGAATTTCAGGGGGGGTGAATGTAACCAGGTTAAAATTAATGTTTTTATTTTATTTTGTTTGAGTATGAAATATCACCAAATCCTGTCTGTGTGCTGTTATTTGTGTTTACTACATTTTATTTTATGTCATTATTTACTTTTATGTGTTTTACAACGACCGTCATATACGTGTACTGTCGCTTTAAGAGAGAGGTCTTATGGGTACACGGAAGACGGAACGCGGGAGAGGCCATTTTTGTTTTGTGGGAGGAGTCTCAAGCAGCAATCGAGCCGAGCCACACGTGTTTCTTACCGTGGGACAGTTTTGCTGGTTGAGGAGAACGTAACCTTGAGTATCCCTGTAAGAAGATACTGCAAGCTGTGGGATAAAATACTTGTTTATCCTTTCTTACATCGGAGTCCCGTGGACGGTTTCTCCTTCCAACGCACACGAGTGGAGTCCGGGCAGTGGTTGAACTTCGACCCCCACGTCCGTAAGAAACACCGCTCCCGCTGGAGGACTGGACGGTTGTCGAAGGGTTTGAATCCAAAATAAATGGCAAGGTGGGCCAAATAGAGTCCTGTGTGTCCCCGCTCCTTCCTTGATCATGATGATGATGATGAGAGACTGAGGGCCCCCCACAACACCTGGGGCCCCACACAACTAGAACACAACGCAGAGCTACTGATGAGAGTGACGGGCATGCAGCAGGCTGACCAGCATAGAACAGCATAGGACTGCCCCCGTTACACTTGTCAGGTTTGTTTTCCTCTCAGTCCTCTAACACTGAAGCAGCCTTTGATAGAATAGTGAAAGGAAAGCAGACAAAATTGTCAACTCTTTACATTCCATTTCCATCTTCAATCCGAGGTCCAATCCCAATGCCCCCCCTAAGGCCTTAGCCCTGAACCCTCACGGACTTAATTGACATCACCCGGCTTGAGTGAGAGGCTGCAAGGGCTCGAATTGGTATAAATAGGAAAGGGACTGCACTTTGTAACATATCACGTTACCTTGACGACGCCAAACCATGTTTCATACTATTGTGGGTTTTAGGACTTTCACATTTTTCACTTTCTTTACAGCCAAGGCGCTTGAGTTAAGGGATCGACTGCCTGATTTGAACGTCTTCCAGGCTTTTGCCTTAGAGTGGAAGAGAGGTAACTGTCAAACAATCAACTTACTCGTTTTTGTCAAAACAGCATCATTAAAGGGGAAAAAAGAAATAGTTGATAAATAAACTTGGTGCGTAATATAGCATACGCTTACACTTCTCTTGTTTCATATTGTAGCGAATTCGAGGGGCAGCCCGAGAACCGCCACAGCCGGGACGCGAACCCCTATCTACTGCACCGCAAGCGACAACGTTAACCAGTCGACTAAAGGGTCCGACCCGTTAGTCAAGGACCAACATGTCTACTTATCCATGCACGTTACAATATGTGCCATCTTAAATCCTTGTTAATGTAGTGTTTCTTTGTAAATATATGCATACCAGCGCACCCAGTATACCAGGCTGAACATCCATGTGTCCTTCCATGCTTGTTTGGTTTCCTTTTCTTTTTTTTAACGCTTCCCCTGGTAACCCCGTGTTTAACGTCACAACGCTATGAATTGTGGGTAATTCCCTCAGGCAAAATCTGCAGAAATGCGGGTTTACAGAAAGTGTACATTAAGGGCTCAAAATGTCTACCAGAGAGCCGTCGTGCGCTTGACGATTTGACAGTGGGACAGCCCTAAACCCTCACGGATTTAGCGGGAACACGCCTCCAAATCTGAGAGTCTGAGTGTGGAGCCTGAGATTGGGCCTGACATTGCCTCCGCACTAACCGGTCTCAGTGGGGGGAGGGGGATTCGATTTTCCCTAACCAATCACCAGAGACCAACGTATCCGTCTGAATCTAATGTCTTCATAATTCAACGCTTATGTACAGAGCCCGGGAGGTGACATAGACGTCATTTCTTAATAAAGCGTGCACTTTATTAAAGCGCACGCCCCCACCGCGGTCAAGTGTACCAGTGCTTAGAGCGGCCAAAAAGGACGAGAGCCGCAATTTAGCAATCTTTTCTCACAGTTTTTATAGCAAAATTAGAATGACACTATACATCACAAGTTTTGTTGAATATATGACGTAAGTCCTAATTTGATAAACAGTTTCTATAAAGGCTGAGAAGCGTAATGGATTTGTGCTCAAAATGTTCCTAACTATGACCATACAAATTTGTAAGTAGTTTCACTGTTCATAACTGTACAGGGAAAGTCACTTCAAAGGACAGTATACTACACTGAACATTTGGAGTTGGGGTTATTTTACTGTACAGTTTTGGGAAAATTAAAGGGAATGTCAGCTGAAATAACATAAGAATCACAATTTCCTCATATTTCAACTCTCATAAAAAGACTTATCTTAAGAGATTTGCTGAAATTTTCAATGGGATCCTGTTCAGGATGGCCCCTAGATTCCATTAAACATTTTAGCAAACCTCTTATGTCAGTTGAATCACGAGGAACGTTTTTGTCTTATAATGTTATTTCAGCTGACTTTCCCTTTAATTTTCCCAAAACTGTACAGTAAAATAACTCCAATTTGAAATTGTCGATGTGGTACAATGTCCTTTGTCCTGCACTGTAATGTACAGTGAAACTATTTACATATTTATATGCATAGGCGGAAAGCCCGGTGGGGGATGGGGGACACACGACCCTCCCCCCATCCTGGGAAAAATATGATATATCCCCCCCAATATTTCGCCCCTGATGTACAGCACTACTTTTGGTGTCCCCCTCAGGAACTGCGCTTGAGAAATTTGATGTAATTGTCCCCTCCAAAGTTGATATCAGATTTTCGCCCGTAGGAACATTTTGAGCACAAATCCGTGACGCTTCTCAGTATAAATAAACTGTTTTATCGAATTAAGACTTACGTCATATATTCAACCATACTTATGACGTGTATTATACTGTAATTTTAATTTTGCTATTCACCCTTTGCAGACGCATCACAATTATCACGTGACGAGGGAGACTGCGCCATGACGGATAGCAGCAAGTGATAGACCAGGAAATTCAAAAGCGAACAACAAAAACAAACAAAATATTGCGACGGATGAGTAGCTATTATAGTTTAAATTTAAGTGATGGCTACCAATAGTCAGAGTAATGTTGTGGAGTTGTCCCGTGAAGTGAGTCACCTTGTAGGACGGCACGAAGAGCGATATGTGGCGAAGCTAGCGATAGCAGGGTTAGCTACCGATCCGTACCTTCTTCCTACCGATGTGTTCACGGATCTAGCAAAATCATCCAGTCTGCCCGAGTTCAATCCACACGATCTGTACCACTATGTTACCAACGGAGTGTCCCCATACACAGGTGCTGACCTAGAAGCATACAAAAGTCTGGATGCTTACCAGTTCTTTGTAGCTGGTTGGGTTACAGAATCGCGGTGCTATGCTCACAGCAGGGGGATGTACCTCATAGTGGCAAAGGGAAGACATAGCTAGCCAGCTGTGTATGTTTTTAACCTGTTTCCCCTAGGATGCCATCAAAACTCAAATCGACTGTAACCAAAAGCAGCTCATACTTTTCTTGCCATTTCATAGTAGGTTACACAGTCTTGCCATCTAGCTAGCATTTGGGTCATTCCATAGAAAGTGTTAAGTTTGAGTCCACAACATTCAAAGGGGACAAGGAGACATAATAACACTGTCAGTAATGTTTTCAGTGTCTGAAGCCACTGATTCAAGTGTACTGGTTAACATGAAGCAAAATACAATTAAATAATAAATATACAATTTGTATATTTTTAGCTTTTTTTGTTAAATTACAATCATTTTCTCGTGTCCACTCTGACCATTTCTCACATTCATGTAAGGTAACACTTAAAAAATGTCATATAAATCTCAGACTTCTATTGTTCTTATGAGCAAAAATACTTCCTTCTTTATATGAAATGTGTTAATTAAATTAAAAATGCATAATTTTTGGTTAAAATATATAATTATATATATAATAGTTGGTTATCAAAAACCTCAAACTTCCAAAGTCCAATCTTAACACTTTCCATGGAATGACCCGCCTGCACTATCTGTAATTTCAGGTCCATCATAGTCAGGCTCTGTCTGCGACCCAGCTGAAACCATGGGTGTCTGTGAAGAAGGATGGAACCGTTGTGTGCGGCCACTGCACATGTAAAGCAGGCCTTGGAGAGGTCTGCTCCCAAATCACGGCTCTGCTGTATGCACTAGACTCCGCCGTGAAACACCTGGAAGACAGAAGCTGCACTGATGGGCCCCGACAGTGGGGACAGCCTCCCTTGAAACCAGGCAAAGCTCTGTTCGAGGAGGCGAAATCGATTGATTTCTCAAATCCTGCTAAGAAGCACTGCGGTGTACAGTACAAACGGGTCAGTTCAGGTTCAGGTCCCTCTGGGGAAAAAGCAGGTGTGTCAACAGCAGCCATAGAAAAATTCTACAAGGATCTGGACAATGCAACCCCAAACCCTTCGGAGAAGAGTGGTCTCCTACGCATATTACCGCAGTACAGTCACCAGTTCCAACCAAAGGTGGTGTCTCTGGGTCTACCACCGCCTCTACCTGAGTTGTACAGCGTTCAGAATCGTCTTCTGCCGTCCGTCATGGCGTTCATAGTCCCCGCGAGTGGGACGTGACGTCACGTGCAAAGGGTGAATATGAAAGTGAAAGGCTTGTTGAATTGCGGCTCTCGTCCTTTTTTGCTGCTCCAAGTACCGTTACACTTGATCGCAGTGGGGGCGTGTGCTTTAATAAAGTGCGCGTGCAGTTATAAAACGCAGGCGCGCTTTATGCTAAAAAAACAACAACAAAAAAACTACATCCATATCATCTCTCGGGTCCCGTACTTATGCGTAGCCATGCCAACATACTGGTTTTGGCGGGATTTTAAGAGCGGAGCGACACGCTTGCCAACAGCTTGACAATGGCGTTCGTCCCGCCCGCGGCGCTGGTTAGCTAATCAGTGTGCTTTCGGGGGAGCTCACTTTTTTTTTTTACCGGGGGTGAGGCGCTCGAGCGTGCCTCAAAGAAAGGGCTCAGTTGTGACTCTTGTTGCAAAGAAACATTTATAGCTGCAAGCATGCAGGCCTAGTTGCTTTCTGTCAGCACATCTGATTTAAAGGGAATGTGGAGGTACGTCACCCGCGTTGTATGTTGCGACGGGGGCACCATCTTGTTAGGAATGCGCTCATGTAAATGTAACGGGGGCAGTCCTATGCTGTTCTGTGCTGGTCAGCCTGCTGCATGCCCGTCACTCTCATCATTAGCTCTGCGTTGTGTTCTAGTTGGGTGGGGCCCCAGGTGTTGTGGGGGGCCCTCAGTCTCTCATCATCATCATCATCATCATGATCAAGGAAGGAGCGGGGACACACAGGACTCTATTTGGCCCACCTTGCCATTTATTTTGGTTTCAAACCCTTCGACAACCGTCCAGTCCTCCAGCGGGAGCGGTGTTTCTTACGGACGTGGGGGTCGAAGTTCAACCACTGCCCGGACTCCACTCGTGTGCGTTAGAAGTAGAAAACGTCCACGGGACTCCGATGTAAGAAAGGATAAACAAGTATTTTATCCCACAGCTTGCAGTATCTTCTTACAGGGATACTCAAGGTTACGTTCTCCTCAACCAGCAAAACTGTCCCACGGTAAGAAACACGTGTGTCTCGGCTCGATTGCTGCTTGAGACTCCTCCCACAAAACAAAAATGGCCTCTCCCGCGTTCCCTCTTCCGTGTACCCACAAGACCTCTCTCTTAAAGCGACAGTACACGTATATGACGGTCGTCGGAAAACATACATAAAAGTAAATAATGACATAAAATAAAATGTAGTAAACACAAATAACAGCACACAGACAGGATTTGGTGATATTTCATACTCAAACAAAATAAAATAAAAACATTAATTTTAACCTGGTTACATTCACCCCTCCTGAAATTCACCAACATCCTGACAGCAGGATAAAAAGAGAAAGAGGAAAGGAAAAGCCCATCACTGACTACTGGCACAAGTGAAAAGAAGGACCTAGTCCTCCAGTCAACTTAGGAGCTACCTCGGTTACGAGGTTCAGAAAATAATGAGGTTGATCAAGTCTCAGTATTCCCCTAGATCAATGTGACGCCTGATACGCCACACCATGCACTTGGCCCAAAACAACCCTGTCTGATAGACACCTAATAACTCACATTAAACTAGTTTGAATGACTCCAACCTCCATCAAAGTTCAAACCCTCACACTCCGTAGAAATGGCATCTGAGCCATAGATTCTATTAACCTGTTCACTGACCTCACCACCCTCCCTGTGCGTGTCCTAACCCGACCATCGCTCTCTACTTGTGTGCGTGAGACAGTGCGAGCTGCAACATCTGTATCGAGTGAGTGTGGTGCTTCTGTGTGCGAATCAGTGTGAGATATAACACCTACATCGAGTGAGTGTGATGCCTCTACGTGTGGTGCATGTGTGTTGTGTGGTGCGTGTGTGTTGGGTGGAGACTGAGCAGTGGCCCCCACAGGACTGACTACCAGACTAGACGGAATGAACTCTTCCGCTTCTGCCCACTCAGATCTAGGTGAGTCTCCAAGTAATGAGACTGCTAGCCCCACTGCATCCCCTGAGACCGTCAGGACATCTGCACTGTCCTCCTCATCGGACTCTGCGCAGTCAGACAACTGACTGGTTGTACTGGACTCCTCACCCTGATCTAACTCAGGAAGGGGCAAGAAGTTGACCTCCAACAAACGGTTCCTGTGCACCACCCTGGTGTGCCCCTCTGCATCCTGAATCTTGTAGACGTGGATATTGGGGTTGACACCGACAACCGTGTACACTCCGTTCTCCCATTTGTCAGCCAACTTTCTCTTCCCTCGCTCACTCTGGTTCGCAACCAAAACACGATCCCCGACAGACAGGACAGTGCCCTTGGCATGTCTGTTGTACTGTCGCGCCTGATGCTGCTGCTCAGCCGTGGAGTGCTTCTGAGCGATCTCCATTGCACTCCTTAGACAGGAAAGCAGAGACTGAGCATAAGAGTCATAATCAACAACGTGAGGGTCATGCAAAACCTGCCTGAACATAACATCCACCGGCAGTCTTGGGACACGCCCATACATCAGGAAGAAAGGCGCGTAACCCGTGGTCTCGTGAACAGTGGCATTGTACGCGAGCGTGAGAGAATGGATCTGCTGAGGCCACTGTTGCTTCTGCTGAAGCGGAAGGGAACGGAGCATATTCCCCATCGTGCGATTAAAACGCTCTGTCCCGCCATTACCCATAGGATGGTAAGCCGTCGTGTGGGACTTCGCTACACCCGCCAACTTGAGAAGCTCTGCAATCAGGTTACTCTCAAAGTTTGTGCCCTGGTCAGAATGTATTCTCTCTGGAAACCCGTAAACACAGAATACATGATCCCAGAGTTTCTTGGCGACCTGCTTCGCTGTCTGATTGGTGCAGGGGAACGCGTGAGCAAGCTTAGTGAAGTGGTCAGTAACCACTAAGACATCGACTGACCGCTGCTTACTGTCCTCAGCGGACCAGAAATCCATACACACAAGCTGCATCGGTGCGGAAGTTTTAATGCTCTCCAGGGGCGCGCAAGCAGCTGGCTCTGGGGTCTTCCCAAACACACATCTCCGACAGCATCTGACATATGCTCTGATATCCCTCTCCATGTCAGGCCAATAAAAACGCTGCCTTGCAAGAGAGAGAGTACGGTCCTGGCCCTGATGACCAGCGTGATCGTGGATGCCAGACAGTGCCTTGTCTTTCAGACTCAGAGGTAAAACATACTGAGACCTCCTCTGCTTGGACACTGGGTCCTTTGTCACCCTGTACAAGACACCATCATTGACTTCCAACTTCTCCCACTGTTTCAACAGCCTGAGGACCTTCTGGTCAGCACCATGCCTCTCACGTCTCGATGGCCGCTTCCGAACAGCGACAAAGGGCAACACCTTGGAGATGCAGGGGTCCTGCTCCTGACTCAACCTGAGCTCCTCGGTGGATAACATTGGCAGTGTATCCTGACCACCCGACAGATGCTGAACGTGCTGGACCAAACTGAGTGCTGTGAATACTGATGCATCAGGCCAGTCACATTTGGCTTGACAAAAAGCCCTGACCTCAGCTGCATCACAAGCAAACCCAGATCGCGCACTACTCACTGTTTGGGACTGGCAACTGAGTCTGAAAACATCCTGCACAGAGTCCCCCTCAACTCCGTCGGCTTCCTGAACAAGGGCCGGGTAGGGCTCCCTAAGTAGCCTCTGACTGGGGGTCGCGACTCAAGGCATCCGCCACCACGTTTTTCTTCCCTGGCAGGTGTTTGAGATCGAAAGTGTAAGACGCCAACTTAGACACCCAGCGGATCTCACACGCGTCAAGCTTCGGCTTCGTTAGGAGATAAGTCAGCGGATTATTATCTGTCCAAACGGTGAAGCTTTGACCCTTCAGCCAGTGGCTGAACTTTTCACAAACACTCCACTTCAGCGCCATGAACTCCAGTCTATGAGCTGGATACTTCCGCTGTGAGGCACTGAGGGACTTGCTTGCAAAACCAACAGGTCTGGCCTTGGACTCTCCTCGGGGCACTTGAGACAGCACCGCGCCGAGTCCGTCCAAAGACGCATCGACCGACAAAATGAAAGGCACCTCAAAGTCTGGATGGGCAAGCACCACACACTCCAGTAACATCGTCTTCAACAGATCAAATGCTTCCCCACATTCCACCGTCCAGTCTGCGGAGGTAAGCTTACGGAAGCTGCCATGGGGCTTCTTATCCTTAGCCGACCTCCCCCTCCTCTTTTGTCCAGCTGTAAGGGCGAACAGGGGCTTAGCCACGGAGGAGCAGTTCGGGAGGAAATGCTGGTAGTAAAATACCATACCAAGGAAAGATTTGATCCTACGAACAGAAGGCGTGCACCCATCACCTTCCATGAGATCCTGCACTGTCATGTTGGAGATGACCTCTACTTTGGAGGGATCGACAGACACACCTCCGCCATCAACCACGTGGCCCAAAAACCGCACCCGCTTCTGCAGCAGATGACACTTCTTCGGAGCCAGTTTCAAGTTGTTCTCCCTCAACCTCTGAAACACAGTGCGGAGCCTCGACAGAGCCTCAACCTCTGACGGCGCGAAGACAAGAAGATCATCAAGATAGCACAAAAGCTTCGTGAAGTTCAGATCCCCAAAGATCCCAATCATCATTCTCATGAAGGCTGCAGGGCTATTACAAAGGCCCTGTGGCATGCGATTGTATTCATGCAACCCAAGGGGAGTCGTGAAAGCAGTGTACTTCTTGTCATCTTCATGCATTGGGATGTTGAAGAAGCCAGAGGTGAGGTCCATCGTACTAAAGAGGCAGTTACCACCCAGCGCGGCAAGACAGTCCGACTGGTGTGGCAAGGGATGAGCGTCTTTCAAGGTCCGAGCATTCAGCCATCTGAAATCAGTGCAGATCTGAAGCCCGCCATCCTTCTTCCATACCATAACCAGCGGTGAAGCGTATGCGCTCGAGGACTTCCGGATAATCCCTTTCTCCTCCATATCAGTGAGAACCTGTCTCAACTTCTGATAGTGGGCTGGGGGAACCCTCCTGTAGGGCAAGCGAAAGGGGCGCTCATCCACCAGATGGATGCGATGTGTGTATCCTGTGACCTCGCCACAGTCCAGAGAGTCTCTGGAGAAGATGTCATGGTACTCGGTGAGCAGCTGAGTGAGCTGGGACTTGCATGCCTCACTAACCTGACAGGAGCTGAGGTCAATGTCACTGAGTCCGAGCTCTGACAAACTCCTAGCCGGCTGGACAGGGGGACAGGCACTATCTGTGGCGTTGGACTCATGCCTCCCTGCAACTGATTGCAGTCCCTGGAAAACATTAAAGTCCTCAATCGCCAAGCATGGAAACACATCAGCCAACTTGCAGTTCCCTTTCAGTGTGATGGCTTTGTCAGATGGATTGACAACAGTCATGGGTACCCACCTATCACCCCAGAGCGGTGTGACAAGTCGACCTACGAGGACACTGCGTGGCATGGCCTTGGAGTCTGTCGGCTCCACAACAACAGTGCTTCCAGCTGACATAGGCACCTTAGCAGGAAGTCTGCCCCAGACTAAGTGCTCGTGCCTCGGTAAGAGTGTCACGGCCTGGGTGAGCTTAACAGTACCTATCTTCTCAGGAACTGCACCACCCCTCCAGCGCTCTACATTCGTGAACATGGACAAGAACTGTTCAACGTCAGGACTAGACGGATGTTCCTGTCTGGACGCGATGTCCCAGTACTCAGTAACACTCTTGAGTACATGGGCCACATGTTTAATGACGTTTGTGCCGACTATCAGATCATCATGCTGACCGGGCACGACCAGAGTGGGTATGACAAAGGAAACACCATAAAGCTGCATGTTGAGGTCATAAAAACCATCATGCCTAGTCTCCAGACCACCGCAGCCGATCAAGACAATGTTCTCTTCAGGCTGCTGCTTCTCAGGTAAAACACCCCCAGAGCGGAGCTTCTCTATTGCATTTTCACTGATACTGCATGACATAGAGCCAGTATCCAACATGCCATTAAGCTGCACACTCTGGTTGACAAGAACAGGAGCATAGAACAAGTCACTGAAAGCCTGAATCCTCTGTGTCGCCTGAATGACCATACGCGAACCCTGAGGTGCTTTGGCACACTTGTCTTCATACAAGTGAGCCAGGTCGGAGACATCAGTGAGGGATACATCTACATTACCCACACCATCCCTCTCTAGGTGTGGGTTTAGTAGTTTAACGGACGAGACTGACGACCAGCTCTTCCACCAGGCTGAGAACGGAGCTGGTTGGGCGGCTGAGGGTGAGGACAGTCCCTCTTCCAATGACCAGGAGACAAACAGTTTATACATCGGTTCTCCCGGCTGCAGTGGGAAAATGTGGAGTGATCCGGAGACTTACAAACCCTGCACAACCTCTGCGGTGCGTCTGACACCTGCCCTGCGGCGCTAGCTGGCGGTTGAGTCTGCGTCGGTGTCCGGACTGCAGCGCTAACTGGAACCTGAGTCTGCATTTTGACCAAACGGTCTAGCAAGCTCACCAAACTCCTCATATAATCATCACCGCCAGAGACAGGTGCAGGAGACGGTGTAGGAGACCTTGCAAAAAATGGTATAGGAGATGACGCATGAGCCGGGACGGGAGATAGCACCACCGGCACGGTCGTGTTCAAGTCGGGAGCCATGTCGACTACAGGGACATGAACCTGTGAATGGAACCTACGCTCTACCGCGCCTGCTTCACGTTGTCCACCTGCAGCAACACGGGACTTCCTCTCCAGCATGTGCTCATCAAGCCTCTCCTGGATCTCGCTAGCAGACCATTTCCCTGCGGACTTGAACTTAAAAACATTGGCAAGAGACTGATCTGGACAGTGTTTGATAAACATCATGCTTACCTCGTGGCTTGGCTCTTCAATACTACGGCCCTGCCACTTCAAGCATTCGTCAGCCACCTCCACTGTTTTATTAAGCCTAATCCAATACTCCATAGCGTCCTCACCTGGCTTGGGCAGCGTACTGTAAAAGTCCGCCAGGGGCATGCTCGAGTATGTGAAGTCACTAAAGTGTTGCTTCAGTACATCAAAAATAATGTGGGGGTTCGCTATGTGGTCGACAGATGTGTTGCGCAGCTTTATCCTCACCACGTCCCTTGCTTTCCCCATAAGCTTAGCTAGAATCTCATGTGACTGCTCACTAACTGGAATGGCTCGCTTCCTCAAATACAAAGTCATAAGGCTCTCCCACTCATGAACTGTAAACTTATCAGAGCTGTCGCCCCTGAAAATAGGAGGCTCCCTAGCGTCTGTCTGCATTACTACTCTAACACTAGGCACTGTCTCCGAACACTGTTCAGCAGACCTAGCACTGTCTGTGTGTGTGTTTCTAAGCATTTGTGTTTCCTGCAGCTTAGCAGTGATTGACTCTCCTATCTTCTCTGCTAACCGAGTAATGAGCATGGCTAACTCACCCACTGGCTGCTCGCTGTTACCCAGCACAGCCCCTTCGCTGATACCTGGCCTGGCCCGTTCTACGTAGCGTGTGGAGGTGAACTGAGGAGTGCCAAATGTGGTCGGGTCTCTAGGTCCTGGTGCTCTGGTGTCTGGTTCCCCGCCCTCTAAGAGCTGCCCGAAACTCCTACCTACACCTAGCCGTAAACCCCCACCCACATCTAACTGGTACCCCCTCTCCATAGCACACTGGCGATCCAAAAGATCCTGATCAGCAATGTTACCCCCACCTACGTACGAACCACCCTCTGCCATGTTCCTACCTCTAACACTCAGATAAAATAAAATAAAAAAGTGAAAAGCTCAATTCATTTAAATAATTGAATCTAGAAATCACTAAGAGATTGAAACAATCACACACAATCAACAAATTCACCAATAGATTAATCACATATGCACATATCCAGTAGTTTAGATCAATAGATTATTCACACGAGTCCTTCAATCACATCAACATTAACCTTTTTTTCCTTTTTTTTTTTCGTGTGTTTTTCTTCCTTCAGTATATACAAATGTCCTGTTCACAAGCCCAGTCCATGGTAACCACAGCTATGACTGTCCAGTGTCCACACAGCTCAACTCCAGTCCACTGTAACATGAGTGTACAGTCTGTAGAAATACCCGAGGACGTCTGGGGCTTGATGACGACAGCAGCCTCCCGCGGCGAGCAACTGATGTCACTCTCAGAATCCAGGAGGGTCACGGCACCAATGTAACGGGGGCAGTCCTATGCTGTTCTGTGCTGGTCAGCCTGCTGCATGCCCGTCACTCTCATCATTAGCTCTGCGTTGTGTTCTAGTTGGGTGGGGCCCCAGGTGTTGTGGGGGGCCCTCAGTCTCTCATCATCATCATCATCATCATGATCAAGGAAGGAGCGGGGACACACAGGACTCTATTTGGCCCACCTTGCCATTTATTTTGGTTTCAAACCCTTCGACAACCGTCCAGTCCTCCAGCGGGAGCGGTGTTTCTTACGGACGTGGGGGTCGAAGTTCAACCACTGCCCGGACTCCACTCGTGTGCGTTAGAAGTAGAAACCGTCCACGGGACTCCGATGTAAGAAAGGATAAACAAGTATTTTATCCCACAGCTTGCAGTATCTTCTTACAGGGATACTCAAGGTTACGTTCTCCTCAACCAGCAAAACTGTCCCACGGTAAGAAACACGTGTGGCTCGGCTCGATTGCTGCTTGAGACTCCTCCCACAAAACAAAAATGGCCTCTCCCGCGTTCCGTCTTCCGTGTACCCACAAGACCTCTCTCTTAAAGCGACAGTACACGTATATGACGGTCGTTGGAAAACATACATAAAAGTAAATAATGACATAAAATAAAATGTAGTAAACACAAATAACAGCACACAGACAGGATTTGGTGATATTTCATACTCAAACAAAATAAAATAAAAACATTAATTTTAACCTGGTTACATAAAACAAAAAAAAAGGAAATCACCGTTTCAGAAAGCAGAAGGTTTTTTGCGTCTCTGCATACTGTGCATCCCAAGCTTCCACCCTTAACGAACAGCCATGTGTTACAAGTCTTCCTTTCCCTCCACCGCTGGCTGGTCCAGTTAGGCGGGAGAGAGGGGTAGGTGGGGTTAGCATCATCATCGGCCTCTTCCTCTTTCGAGCTGTTATCCCCCCCCCATCTCCAGCTTCTTCTGTCGGCTTTTCCTACGTTGTCAGACCGGGCGTTGGCGGGTTTGTGCTGACAGCAGTCCCAGCAGGTGTAGCATCAGCGTCGGTTGTAGAAGACGCCTCTTGCTCTGGTTGCTCTTCGATTGGCTAAGATTTTTTTAGTAAATCCAAATTTTTCGACTAAGCTCCATTGTTTTCTTATGGACATAACTATCTGTATGCAGACTACAAAATAGAAATGAACAATGGCGATTCGGCGCGCAGACTGAGTGGGATTAAGGGGGGGGGGGTTCCAGAAAGTTTTTTTTTTTTTCTGATTGCGCCGCCACGCTTCGATGGTGATGGCAAGAATTGCATGCATGCCGGTATCTTTATTAAACGTCAATTAGTGATCCTCATATATGAATCATGCATCAATAGTAACTTGATGTTGCGCGTGATCCACGATGATGAAGATGCCGAAAAATAGAAATGCATAGCATATTGTCAATATTTTATAGACCCCCCCCTAATTTTTTTTTCACAAATCATGTTTTCAGGGGAGCTCGTGTCTTATTAAGGGGAGCCAAGCTTCCCCTGGCTCCCCCATAGTTAGTGCCCCCGCGGTGCTTGTTGGATAATCGCTTTTTCAACCGAGAAATCGCTGTTTCATATCATGATGCCAGACCGGAAGAATCTGCCAACTGGATGGAATGGGCGAACCCAAAAGGTCTGGACCCAGGCAAGCCACTCACACAAAGTGCTTGCATACTAGAATCACTCTGTATGTCAGAGCAACCTGTTGTGTACAATAAAGAGGGTTCAAAGAAAACCCAATACCAGTTTCCCCTCTCATTGTCAGGGGAAACTCGCTGCATTTTCTGCGGGTAGGAGAGACCAGTAGTCTCTAGGTTTCAGGTTTTTCCTACAGTCTTTTTCTCTTGTAATACCATTATGTGAATATTTCGAGCAGTAAAGATCGATTCAAAAAGAAAAAAACCTACACGGCCATGCAGACATGTTCGTGAACTGCTCGGTGAATGGAGTTGTCATTACCAAGACATTCGTTATGTGTAAACTCCATAAATACAAGGTGAACAAAACGCTTTAAATTCAGCTGCTTTTAGTGACCATTACCTTTGTGGCTTTCATGCACGTCAGATTGTGTAGATTTGCTATTTAGAGTATTTGTGTTCCCCAATAAAGGTTTCTACCCTAACAAAGGGACGCGTTTTGCTCAACTTATGAGATAAAAGACTAGCAATCATGGTGGTTCTCAAATGAATATTGTTTAAATAATGAGGACAACTGATAAAATGGTAACAACAGTAAACAATCTGTTTTGCTAGCGGTGACTGTTCGCTTCCAGGCAAATATTATCCAATGTTCCCTTTCTTATTATAAACTGGAGTCCTCTTCACAGGAGCTCTCAGTTTAGAGAGACAAACAAAAGCATGATGTAAATACTCTCAGCAGTAGAAAATCTCCTCTTCTCCTTTCTCTCCCCCTTTCTCTCCGTGATTAGCATTTCAAACAGCTCTTGTTCTGCATCAGAGTTCCATGTTTGTGTGCAGGCCATCACAGCCTTGCAGGTGGTGGCCTGTCCAACCATATGGAAGTTGAAAAGCAGTTTGTGTTTCTGTGTGTGTGTGTGTGTGTGTGTGTGTGTGTGTGTGTGTGTGTGTGTGTGTGTGTGTGTGTGTGTGTGTGTGTGTGTGTGTGTGTGTGTGTGTGTATGTGTGTGTGTGTGCCAGGTTTTTCTATCCTAATGGGTACCAAATGTCCGCATTAGGATAGAAAAACCTGAAACCACCTACCTTGTGGGAACATTTTATGGGTCCCCATGAGGAAAGGGGTCTATTTTAGGGTTAGGACTTGGTTTTAGGGTTAAGGTTAAAATTAGGATTAGGTTAAGGTTAGGGTAAAGGTTAAGGTTAGACATGTAGTTATGATAATTAAGGTTAGGGTTAAGGGCTAGGGGATGAATGTAGTCAGTGAGGGGTCCCCACTTGTATAGGGCGCCATGGTGTGTGTGTGTGTGTGTATGTGTGTGTGCATGCGTGCCTATGCATGCACACTTGTGCTAAGGACCAGCCCCAAAGGGATCTGAAATTCTTTAAAAGTCTCTCAGAAGGTCCACCTGACAGGGTTGTTTGACTGTCTGCTGCAGCACATAATCATACATTTCTCAGTATTTGTTGTATCTTCTCCTCTGATCTGTAGAGAAAGTCACAAGCCAGTGACTGATTTCACATTCAACTTCCTGAAAATCCACAAAATCTCTGTCTAAGTGTCTGCCCATACGCCCATCCAAACTTTTGATTGAATGCAGTACAACGTGCCCGGCATGTCCATCACGACATACTGATAAACACTTCTGCAGGAGCTGCATATTTCAATTTGTGCCTTAGCCTAAAGTCAAAGGTGTTTGAGCATTTCATCCCATCCAAGGTCAATCACGAATGAACAATAACATGTCTGTATATAACTGAAACATTGTGAAAATTAAAGAAAAAAATTTAAAAGAAAAAAACAAATCAGTAGACACCTACAAGTTCCTTATGCTCAGTGAGCAGGGAGGAGATACCCTTTGTCCATTTGTCTTGTCTGAAAGGTCTTGTTGCAGGGCTTGTATTCCTAATGAACCATGGGATGGGGGTTTGCTGTCCTCATAGTGCAATAGTAATAAAGATGACAGCTGTGGGCCAGGGCGTGTTCATGGTGAATAGGAGTAGGCTGAGATTGTCCCTTGCTACCGCGCCACCTAAAAAAAACAACATGCAAGTTTAGAGAATGGAAGAAAACAAAACCTCACAAAAAGTCAATATGTCCACATCACACTTCTTTTTTGGGGGGGGATTTTTCCCCACTTTTTCTCCCCAATTGTACCCGGCCAATTACCCCACTCTTCCGAGCCATCCCGGTCGCTGCTCCACCCCCTCTGCCGAACCAGGGAGGACTGCAGATGACTCCACATGCCTCCTCCGATATACATGTGGAGTCGCCAGCCACTTCTTTTCACCTGGCAGTGAGGAGTTTCACCAGGGAGATGTAGCACGTGGAAGGATCATGCTATTCCCCCCAGTTTCCCCTCCCTCTCGAACAGGCACCCCAACTGACCAGAGGAGGCGCTAGTGCAGCGACCAGGACACATACCCACATCCGGCTTCCCACCCACGGACACGGCCAATTGTATCTGTAGGGACGCCCGACCTAGCCGAAGGTAACACGGGGATTCGAACCAGCGATCCCCGTGTTGGTAGGCAACGGAATAGACCGCTACACTACCCGGACGCCCCACCTCACACTGTTGAGGACTCCATACTGGTGGTTTCAGTATAGATCCCAAAAGCTAAAACCAAGCCCTGTGAGTTACATGATATTACACAGAAAATGTTTTATTCTATTCTGTTCCATTCTACTCTGTTGTTTCTTTTTTTATTGTTATGCGATCTAATGGGCCCCGTGACTGCATGCTGTTGCCTTCTGTTGAGTTTCAGCAGCGTTTGATTGCCAGCGGCATGCCTTCAGCTGTCACTTGTTCCTTCACTCACTGTGAAATTATTCCCCCAAAAGGGGTTTTGGTTTAATTTGGAGCAAACAAAAGGTAATTTGGGAGACACTACGTATTTTCAGCGTTTCTAAAGAACGAGGTCCGTGCTTTGGCTGTTAAATTTAATTATACGGGTCTTAGTGCGCAGTATTAGATAGTTTACATTTATAAAATGGCTTATTTCATGTTTGTCCTCTTGGCCTCATCATTCTCCAGATTATGGAATTAGGGTGTGCTGAGCCCACTGTGCCTGTTTGGAGAGCAATGGTGTTGATATTGCTAATTGGAGCGGTGATTATGACTGATTGTGAACTCTTTCGACATCAAAGCGGGGCTCACAAGAAAAGAAAGCTCTACGATGAGCATTTACTAGTGTGTCATGCATCCATTGCTTATGAGGAAGAGCATGAAAAGGTTTAATATGGTCACCATATTATCCTATGCTCTACTGTATATGTTCAGCATCCAACTTAAATAACTGTCTGAAATGGATGTCTGCTACATGATCTTTTTCCCCCTCTTTCGCCCCAATTGTATCTGGTCAATTACCCCACTCTTCAGAGCTACCCCGGTCGCTGCTCCACCCCCTCTGCCGATCCGGGGAGGGCTGCAGACTACCACATGCCTCCTCCGATACATGTGGAGTCGCTGGCCACTTCTTTTCACCTGACAGTGAGGAGTTTCGCCAGGGGGACGTAGCGCGTGGGAGGATCATGCTATTCCCCCCAGTTCCCCCTCCCCCCGAACAGGCGCCACGACTGACCAGAGCAGGCGCTTGTACAGTGACCAGGACACGTACCTACATCCGGCTTCTCACCCGCAGACACGGCCAATTGTGTCTGTAGGCACACCGACCAAGCCGGAGGTAACACAGGGATTCGAACCGGCAATCCCTGTGTTGGTAGGCAACGGAATAGACCACTACGCAACCCGGATGCCAGTCTGCTATATAATTTTGGGCTATTCAGCACCATTGAACGCCACCGGGGCCCTCGATCCGCTCTCACCTTGGTGGTCTTGACTTTGTTCCCGTAGATGCAGGACCAGCCGGTGAGGTCGGGGAGGACTCGGCACTCCTCCCCGACCAGACATGGCTCCATTTTGCACCACCACTTCTGACGCACAATGGACGCTGAATAGGGGTGGGGAAGACAAGAAGAGAAAACATGACAGAGGAAGGTCACTTCAGATGAAGAGATCTTAAATACAGTTGTTTACTACAACATCAGCAACAAAAGAGGCATGTTGCAATCTGCACATCAAAAACCCCTGGCCCTTGACGGGCCCCCCGCCCCCCATCAAGTAGCCGTGGATTCTCATTAAAATGCCTGACCAGCCTGACCTCTCATTTTTCCCACTCGGACAAATCAAACATTCAAGTCAAGATATCTGCACCTCGAGTGGTCGGGGGAGTATCTCAGTAACATTACCTTCGACACAAGAGGGCAGGGCCCTGGTTGTCCCCGCCACCTGCCCGGGGAAGCAGGAACACTTGACCGTTTGAGAGCGTTCCTCGATCTTGTTCTTATTGCAGCAGCGATGGGCGGCGACCACTTCACAAGTCCCTGTGTCCTTCTCCAGTGTCGACCCTGAGGAAGACAAGCTTAAAGTAGGGATAATGGCTCTATTGTTTTTTTTTTTTTGGGGGTTTTTTTTATTGGTTGTTATTGACGGAGGAAAAAGATAGGCTCTTAAGTAGGTTAAGACCGGGATCAAGTGGAAGATGGAGTCACACTGCAGCTATTGTGTGACTTTGTGAGTTGTTGAAGTTAAATTAATAGAATTGCCTTCTTAATTTGTTCAGGACTTGGGTATGTTAAGCAAAGCCACGTAGGTGCAAGCACAGATTTAGTTCTGATGCTTCTGGAGCTACAACACCACCATGTGGATGAATAGCAGGGGTACTTACCATACATATCCAAAACACAGTGCTATGCAAACATAATTTTCCTCTTAAGACACAAACACATACAAGAGACACTTCACAGTGTGATCATACATACACAGGACTTTACATGACAGGTTGTATGGGAATGGAGATATTTACGGCGTAGCCTCTGTTACTTGAGGGAAGAGGAAAGCAAGGTGACTGGATGTTACAGGAATATTTCAACTTTACTTGTGATATTGATCGACTATGATTCACTCAACCTGTAAAATTAAAGGGCTATTTCAACACATCACTTGGGATCCTTCACATCATGTCGGGATGTTATCCCGTCACAGCGGCCCAGCCTGGCAGGGATCTCCATTATGCACTGGATTTATTCATACAGATATTTTCAGCCGCTCCCTTAACGTGACACCTCATCAGATGAAATCTCTGAGATTACCAATCTGAGGCCATGTATAACTCCTCTGCCATGCTTTGAAGAATACGAAGCCAAACTGTAATTCTATAAATTAATTTTTTAAACTCCTGTCATTAATTATGCCAAAGACATAGTCAGACAGAGTTGTAATACTTCAGGGCTTTGATATCAATGGAAACCACCCGTTCCACTAAAGTTTTAGGTCATTTTTGGATCATCTGACCTCACCCAATATATTATGGTGGCACGGTGGCCCAGTGGTTAGCACTGTTGCCTCACAGCAAGAAGGTTTTGGGTTCGAAGCCCAGGCCGTCCCAGGTCCTTTCTGTGTGGAGTTTGCATGTTCTCCCCGTGTCTGCGTGGGTTTCCTCCGGGTGATCCGGTTTCCTCCCACCATCAAAAAGACATGCATGTTAGGGTTAATACTCCTGTCTGTGCCCCTGAGCAAGGCAATGGAAAGAAGAACTGGAGTTGGTCCCCAGGCGCTGCAGCTGCCCACTGTAACCTGCACTACTGTACAATGACAACAATAAAGTGGCTTTCCTTTATGCTCAAAAAGGTCATAATCTGAAAGAAATGGCTGCTTTTAGAGACCATCCATAATTTATTGATCGAACTGATAGCTGTATAAAACTTGTTTTTTGTATACCACATCTTATTCGACCCCAATACATCTTCTCCATCAGCCAGTGTGGCTCACCTGCAAAACAACAAGCTGCCAATCAAATGTTGGACAGCACTTTTTTTTATTTTAACTCAAATACACAAATTACAATCAGGAACTTGAAGCTGAAAAGCGTCCTTGGATGAACGAGTGCACATGGTCTTTGTGAAGTAAGTGCTGAATGGGAACAAATGAAAATGTAGAGGAATTACACGTCTCTTGTGTGATCCTGAGGCATTTTGTGAAAAATGTTTAGAAAATACTTAAAGATGCCGAAGCTGTTTGTATTTTTCTCTAATCTCCTCCAGAGACAAACTGGGATTTTTGTCAAAATCCTCCACAAAAATGAGTGTGATAGTTTTGAACAAGTCCCACCTCAACAACAGTCCAACAAATGTTCTTCCTATATGTCTCCTCAAAGAGGCTATGGCGTCTGTATTTAATGTCTTATATGTTGTAAACAATTATTAACGTTAGCATCGTCATTATTATTAGCATTTTAGTATAGTACATCCTGTAAACTTACAAGTTAAAAAATTGCCTTCCCTATCCAAAGAATTACAATGATAAGATAAGATAAGATAAGATAAGATAAGATAAGATAAGATAAGATAAGATAAGATAAGATAAGATAAGATAAGATAAGATAAGATAAGATAAGATAAGATAAGATAAGATAAGATAAGATAAGATAAGATAAGATAAGATCCATCCATTCATTAGCCAAACCACTTATCCTGCGCTCAGGTTCACGGGGATGCTGAAGCCTATCCCAGCAGTCATTGGGCGGCAGGCGGGGAGACACCCTGGACAGGCCGCCAGGCCATCACAGGACCGACACACACACATTCACACCGAGGGACAACTTAGTATGGCTGAGTCCCCTGACCTACATGTCTTTGGACTGTAGGAGGAAACCAGAGCACCCGAAGGAAACCCACACAGACACGGGAAGAACATGCAAACTCCACATAGAGGATGACCCGGGACGACCCCCAAGGTTGGACTACCCCAAGGCTGAAACCCAGGACCTTTTTGCTGTGAGGCAACTGCGCTAACCGCTGTGCCACCATGCTGCCCGATAAGATAAGACACTTTATTTTTCATTGAAGGCATACGACAAAATTATGATTGGTAACTCTCAGAGACCAGCAGCAATAGAAAAACAAGATAAATAAACAAGATAACTATAACGAGGTAGCATGCTTTATCTATGCATGATAAATAAATAAAGGCATGTGGATGAGGCAAGTAAAAAGTGACAGTGCAGACAGTGCAGCGTAAAAAGGTATTGCACAACAAATGAGCTCATTAAAACCAATACAGAGACATGCGGGCACAGTGGTGTCCTCTATCTGTACACAATGCATAAAGGCACTTATGCATGCCAAGGAAACCATAACCATGCAGTAAAGCAGAGACTGCACGATGAATGAGGTACTTGTTATGACAACATTGATACAATGCACTGTGGGGATTTTATATTTCAGATGTAATATGCATTGCATGGAATAAAGTGTTGCAGTGCATTAGAAGCAGTTAGCAGGTATGTGCGTGTGGGGGGAGGGGGTGGAAAAGGCTAGCTTGATAATATTTACAGCCCCCTATTACCTTCTATTAGCTTTAATCCTTTCTGATTATTAAAAGAAAAAAAACACTTGAAAAATAGTTTCCAGATGGCTTTTAACAAATATATAGGACAGAGACGGCACGACGTCAAACTGAATCATGACCTCCTTCAACGGCAAATTGAGGACAGTGCTCAGCTTCAGCTCTTTCAGTAAACCATGGAAATGATTTAAAAGCTGGATTGGTTGTCCAAGTACTGCTCCCAATTAATTAAGATCCTATCTATCTATCTAGCTAGCTGTGTGTGTGTGTGTGTGTGTGTGTGTGTGTGTGTGTGTGTGTGTGTGTGTGTGTGTGTGTGTGTGTGTGCTTCCCTTGCATCACAAAATGTCTAACCTCTGGTCACTGTTATGCAGTCACTGTTATTTTTGGACTTATCTCACCTTGTTATCCTGACAACCTGGTCAGTCTGCGTGACCACCTCTCAGACATCAAACACATGATGTAGTGAAACCATCAAGAGCTAAATGATAACAAATCTAGATTAGCATTACACGTGCCACACAATTGCCTGAATTCAATTAACAGTAATAATCATGGTACTGTGTCAGTGCATGTTAAACACTCTGATGGGACGCTTGGGTGTAATTTCGATGCCAATCTTACCATTGAGGAGCAGTCGAGTTCCTCAATCACACCTCTTCCATTCAAAGAGGCGTTTCAGAAATAAGATTGTGTGTTTGGTGACCTTGAGCAGGTCATTCATGCATTCGCATCACGCCTGGTGTATCACAATTCTCTCTGGTCCTGCCTTTGTGAAAAGGGAGTTTCACGCCTACAGAATATGGCTTTAACCTGTGGTGTAAAGAACCAAGAACACGTCATCTCTATCTGGGCTGCTTTGCATTGGCTGCCTGCAATATCTGTAACTTGGTCGGTTGGCTACAGAATACTTTCCTTGGTTTGTTGCTGCTGTTGGTCCTAATCTAACTTCATTAATGGAATACATGGTGACTGCTATTCCCACATTAAGGCCTTAACAAATGATGCTGATCACTGGCATTGTTATTATTATTATTATTATTAGTAGTAGTAGTAGTAGTAGTAGTGGTGGTTGTAGTGGTAGTTGTGGTAGTAGTAGTAGTAGTAGTGGTGGTTATAGTAGGGGTACTAGTAGTTGTTGAAGTAGTAATGGTGGTGGTGGTGGTGGTGGTAGTAGTAATAGCAGTTGTGATGGTGGTGACTGTACTAGTTTTAGTAATAGTAGTAATGGTAATAGTAGTGGTACTAGTAGTTCTAGTTCTAGTAGTGGTGGTGGTGGTGGTAGTATTAATATCACCATTAGAATCAGGCAAGTCAAAACAGGAGTTGACAAATTTATGATGATTTACTACAATTATTCAAAATATTTTTTTTTCTGTGATGAGTGCTCACCAGATTCAAATGTTGAACTCGTCCAATTCACATTGTTGTAATTGCTGTTTAATGCAGAAAGTGTCCCCTGTTGTTTCTATGCAGTACTGCAGGTATGTAATGTCAATGTCCCTGGCCTTATCTGTATGTAATCATGCCTCGTTCAGCCAGTTATGTGTTTTTGGCAAGTCAAATACTTCTTATGACTTCTTATCGAGGAATTTATTTTGTTATCCATCGATCACACTGAACAGCACTGACTATTAGATAGGAAAAAAAGGAATACTTTTCCATTTTAACACATTTTCTTTTCTCTTTTTTTGCAGTTTCTCTGGGGTCTGATTTTAATCATCCGTCCATTTATCACACCGAGGCCATGTTTAACACAAAGACTTATTGATTTTTAAATTTCATCTGGGGTGTGATTTGAATCGTTATTTTGCCTCGTTTCTCAGTGTCAACATAACACTTTTCTCTATGTACCCCATGTTTTCATATAAGTACAGCCATATCTTCTCAGAGCGCCGGGGTATTCGGGTGACCAGGGGCCATAATGAGCCCTTCATGGTGTGTGAGTGGTCTGCTTATTGCTTCGACCCACCTGTCCGCCCCTGAGAGCTTTGGTTGCCAGTGGACACCGGTTGGCTGCAGAGGCTCAAGACACAGAAAAGTAGGAGGCACCAGTGTACCAGCCATGCCCATGTGTAGTCCCGCTTCATTGTGTCTGCAGAGTAAAACAGAGGAAATCAAATGATATCCAGACAGGCTGCATAGATAAAGCTGCAGCCTCTCTTCTACTTTGCAGTGGTCTGCCTGATGAGATTTTAGATGTGCAAAGTCAGTTCAATCTTTCAAAATGCATCTTGTAACGTCTACTGTGATTTTATCTCCTATCATTGCGGTTGTTTTCTCTTGCTAAATTTATTCATTTGACATCACTTCAGCGCAATGAAATACTATGGGTGTACTTGTGTACCTATGAGATAAAACAAAAGGTAATAACAATTAATAAAGGTAAATGGACAGATTAAAAAAGAGCAAGATAAATAGGAAAACAACACACCATGCACACTTTGCCGTGTACACTTTAGATATACATAATAGATGGATCTACATACACAGATAGATGCGCAGAAAACAATAATGTATTGTTTTCAGTGTAATTTGTTCTTGTTAATTGTCCATTTACCTTCATTGGTCTGTAATTTAAGTTTTATCATCTTTCATTGTTTACTTTTGTGTCTTTTTAACCTTTGTGGCGTTGGTGATTTGCAAAGCACTTTGTAAACCTTGTTTGCTAGTACTATATGGTGCTATAAATATAAATGATCATCTCGTTTTCCTTCATGATCAGCCATTAGACATCCTTAGTTATCATCATCACAGTCATCACAGTCAGCCAGGCCAAAATAACACAGTCATTGGTGTTATTATGCTTGATTTGGGCCAAGCAGAGACAATCTGCTGTGGCAAACCCATTATTATAGACAATAATGATGCAGAATAATAGAAATAATAGAAATAAGAGCACGGACGAGAAAACACATCAGAATGCATCTACAATAATCGTTCAAAAAAGACGATTTGAACAGGTGGGGGGGGGGGGGAGTAGATGTGGATATATGGATGCTATTAGGCTCAACTGCAGATAAACCGCCAAGATTTTCATGGATGGGATGAAATATTAATGAGCTGCACGTTTAGCCGCGGAACCATTTACCTGAACAAAAATTAATTTAACTCATTATTTTTAATTAATTTAACCACGTACCTTCTCTTGTGACGTCATCACAATAACCAATGGAAAAAGCGCCATGTCCAAAACACGTTATTCTTATTATCAGAAGACTCCCATCAGGATGGTCTTCCCCCATGAGACATAATTCACACAGATCTGCGCTCCTTTCCAGTTATTAGTGTTTAATGTGAAGCATTCAGGTCTTCAGAGAAGTAATGAGTCAACAGGAAGACAGAAGTTTCTCATGCATATGATCAAGGAAGTTAAAAAATAAATAAATCCAATGCCTATACTGACTGATACTCGCACTCCATGTGGGATGCAACGATTTTCCCATAGCAGTTTTCTTCTTCGGGGGGATTGACTGGTCAAACATGTGATGATGACCTGTCAAGACATTGGACCCCTCTGAGCTGGCACACCAGTAAGCCGTTACCATCATTAAAAAAGGGAACTTAATCAAGGGAGAAACCATCTGTTGACTACTATGCAGCCACTTTCATTACCATTTAAGAAGCTTAAAGGCATGTTGATCACACTGGAGTCGGTTTCATTCCCCCTGTTTACACCGGAGATAGAAGTACATTGAACTCCATGGACAGCATCCAAATGGGATGCCCCCTCCTTGGGCTTAATAAATTGAAATGTAGCATGGCTGACTTGTTCTCTATTACACATATGGGCAATTTTAATTTGATTTTGACCAACACGAAGACTTTTATGGTGCTTTTTTTTTCACGTTTCATGGAATATATAATGGGCCACACCACAACCATCTGTTATCTAGAACAGTGCATAGAGAATATTGCTACACGGAATAGAAATTATATTTTGATAAAAGTTTAATGCAAATAAAGCCATTTGGGCTCTGGCCATTATATTTTACATAAAACTTTAATACAGCATAGTGTACATCATTATATTCATTTCACTGACGGCAAAAAAAAATATTATGAGGATCAACACAAGACAATGACAAATGGAGTAAACAATGTTAATAAAAAAAATTAAGCCGTTCAACAGATTCCAGCTTGAAATTATCAACATTTCTATCCTGCAAGTCTCTCCCGATAAAGTGAGAATGAATTTACATTACATCATCCAGTCAAATATATAAATGTAACATCAAAATGACCCCAAGATGCAAGATGTGGTTTGCCGTGAACTTGGCCTTAATGCTGCATGTTAATGAGGTTTTAGGAGGTGAAATTTAGCTTGAAGAGAACTGTCTGGGGTGTGGTGACGTCTGCCACGGCTAGCTCCTGTCCATCTGATAAGCCAAGTTCTGCAGCACAAGAGCACAATGTCATACATTTGAACAGGTTAAGAATTTAGTCATGTTTCATGGACTGAAATCAACTGAGGGGTCAAAATCGAAGTACCTTTCAACGTTTTGCAGAGATTTGGTCTTGTTCTCTCTTCGATGGATTTAACAGACTGCAAAAAAACAAACAAACAAAGAGCAAATTAGTCATGAAATATATTCAGACACATGGCGTGCATAATTTTTCAATACAGATGAATTACCTGTAAATATAGTGTCTTATTTTTCCCTTCCAGAGTTGTGGTGATAGCTGGAGATTTCATTTGTCTATAAAATACATTAAAATTTCAATTGTAAAAAAAAATCAAGTATACTGAACCATTGTCATTTTTTTCCATGTTGGTATTACAAGTCAGTCTGTCAGTCAGATCTGATACTCACAGCGAGGAGTTTTCGGTCAGATACTCCAACACCTCCTGCAGTTTGGCAGAAGGCGGGAACTGTAGGTCTTGTGGGACCTGGCTACAGGCTGGGCAGTTGTCCTGTTAATCAAAATATAGATAAACTGTCATGTACAGAAGATGCAGAGCATAAAATAAAGATTTATGAGTGAGCCATAATGTTATGAGTGAGCCACATATGCAGTGCAGTTCCAACAAAACTGCAGGAATATCGTCATGCTTTTGACAAGAGCATTTATCATTAAGGCTGTGAACCACAAACCTTTCGCTCTGCTTCAAAGGTGTAAGTGTACAATCCATCCACATCATTAAAGACCAGGTAATTATTTAAAGGAATATAAGCGCTGCAAAAAAAAACAAAAAAAACCCGCTGTCACAGGGAGAAATCATTTCTATTTAAGAATATATTGTATAGAATTGAGACTATGTATCTGCCACAAACCTTGAAGCAATTTTGAAAACTTCAGTGGCGCAGGCAGCTACGGGTAACAAAAGTAAAATAAAATAAAAGAGATGTATTTCAAACTTTTGTAAATGATGCAAAAAAGAAAAAACCAACAAAATGGTGTTTATTGCTGCCAATTTTGTTTCAACCTGTCTTTTATGCATAACATCAAATATTTTTATTATAAATCGATCTCTTTCAATGATACATTTGACATAGTAGTTAATCACTTTGCTACTTGAGTTTCATACCAGAAATAACAGCATTAGTTGATGCTACAGCAGGGATGATCCTCTTCACAACTCCTATGGCACAAGAAGAAAAAACGTTTTAAATTCACAACTTCGGCAAACTGGAATGGTACTTGTAATTAAGACAGCTCTCTATTAAATTTGCAAAAAGTACATATTTTGTACTGCCCTGTTGCATGTGCCCAAAGCTAGTTATTTTAAAATGTGTTTTGCCACCACACATATCAACAAGCAGGTACTTCCAATGATAATTTGAGTTATCAAAGATGATGAAGAAATGTTATTTCCAAAAATGAGCAGCATGACTTTGCAGATGTTTGAGAATACCTCAGATGTCAAAACATTTAAGTTAAGGTAACATTTTTACAGTAAAACAACAATAACTATGATGGGAAGAAAAATATTTTCTTCAGTGATCTAAATTGTTCTGTAGATGCCCCATTTCATAACCCCCATGCTGGCAGCAGCACCATGAAATAATTGTGAAGTTCCCAAATGAGATCTTCCACATGACATCTTCTATCTATCTCGTTAAATCTAACACTGACATTTCAGCTGCTGTAACAGTCGATAAAATCCGACCCTATTTTCTCACCTTGAGTGAGTCTGTAGGTAACGCCTGTGATATTGAACTCAGCGGCTCTTTCCTGGGCCTTCTGGAACACCCAATGGATATGCTCTGGGTTGTCGCCATCTAAGGCATTTTCTAGGTAAAGAGGTTGGGAGCAGCATGGACACAAACTTTTAAGACAAATGCACTTCTTGTGTATTTATAACCATTGTGATAATCAACAAAAGCAATGGAAAAAATGCCCTGCTTCAGACATCCTGCAGTAGAAAATAGTAACAATACTGTGTATAATAGCCTACCTCCAAAAGGCTTTTCTTTGGGCCACTGTAACATTCTGGCATACTCCACACAATGTTCTGGTAGCCTTGGCATTGATGCAATGGTGCACATTGGGAAATTAATCTGTGGATGTAAAGAGATATTATGCATGTCATTTTAACAATAAGGACAGAAACCATCTGCTTTACCAAGGAGTCTTGTGTAGTAAATATGGCAAGAAACTAAGATTAAACATAAGAAGTAGAAAATAACATCTTAATGCCATTGATACGCAAGTTAAACTGATATTAAAAGAATAAACAAGGTGGAGGGGGGTCTATCATTTGGCTGAAAGAATGATTACTGGCACAAAGGTTAGGAAATGTGTGCAGTACCTGCGGTGGATACAACTCCAGTGTGCATTCGATGCATGCAGTCATGCCAGGTAGAATGACTCGAGCATTGCCTTTGAAGCCCTCTGTCCCTCCGTCTATGAGGGGGATAATGGAGCTGGGATCCAAAACCCTATCTTCATAACTCAGGAGGGATAGCTAGACCCAGGCACATCCATCATAAGTAACCACAGAATTGATTTCAATCAAACATATCCTCATGCACCTTGGTATTTATACAGTACAGAGAGAAGACACTGAGGCGCATTTTGTTTCTAGGAAATCTTTACCAGCATTCCATTCATCCAGCGTCTGGCAATAATGGAATCCAGTCCACACACAATGATATGGAATTCTAAGGAGGAAAAACAACATATTTTAAACTACGGCAATCTTTGTGTTGTTTCTTGGTCAGCAAAGACTGCGCGTGAATCTTAAAATAAATCTTACGTCTGTAGAAAGTCTCATCAAAGTCTTGGATCTTGTTAAAGTGTCTATGGATGTTGTTAAGAACAAACAAACACACTGACTTGCATACTTTACAAAATGTGTCCACCGTCAGTCTGCACTATTCACTGCATACAACAATATTCTGCAGCAATTTAGTGGGTTAGGGTAAGAAAAAAAAAAAAGAAAAAAAATTATTGCCAAGGATACGGGACAACTTTACATCCTGGGATACGATCGTTGATAAAGTCGGCAGCCACCTCTGCCTTTGGTCGTCCGACATCTTTGGGCCTGAATGGATGTGTATAAAAATTCTTACCATTAGAACATACTAAATGTGTGTTCATGTAATTTTCTTTTCTTTCCCCATATAGCTGTCATTATGGTAAACTGGTATGAAGCCATGAAGATGACAACATAAAAAGATAAACATACCTGAAAAGGAATTGCCTGTTGAGATTAGACACATCAATAGTGTCCATGTCAACCACATGAATGAGGCGAAACCCAGACAGGGCCTAAAACATTTGAAAACCACATTAAAACTATAATCGTCTCCAGATAAAATTAAGACACAAGTAATAACTACTGTGAAAGTTGCCTTTATGCATGCTTAATAATCCAGGTAAGAAAATCAAAGAAAGTTGCATCAGTTCATCTGGCCACAACGGTTATTGACAGAAATGTTTCATCACTCATCCAAGTGACCTCTTTAGTTTAAACTGACTGCAGGTATCCCCCCCTTATAAACAATACAGTTGCATAATGACTGAAACCAACAATCAGTTTCATATGCAACTAGGCGTGACCATTAACTAGAGTTACAATGGCCACGTGTACTATTCACAGACAATTTGGGAATGTTTGCAATCACAGCATTGTAAGATGGCGACAGATGTACTCTAAGCTCCACCCCCCTCAGTTAAGGGATGGTTGTTCTCTCTTCACATAGATGGCCTCTTTGACTTCCAATTCAAACCAGTGTTCCTCCCCATCAAGGATGTGCACATCCTCAAGCCATGGACTGCCGTGACTTGTACACTGGGGAAAATAGACAGACGCTGGCCAAGAGGATGGCACACCACAGAAGAGCTAACGCATCAGGCCAGGACTCCCAGTCTACACCCATCTACAGGCCAGAGGCCACTCTTTCAAAGATGAGGATGGGCACAGGAAGCTGTTTGAACAGGGAGTCAAGCATAAATCTGTGGCCATCTTACAATCTGTGATTGCAAACATTCCCAAATCCTCTGCGAATAGTACACATGGCTATTGTAACTGTAAATTAATGGTCACACCTATTTGCTTAGGAAACTGATTCTTAGTTTCCGTCGTTATGCAACTGTATTGTTTATAAGGTTGGGGATACCTGCAGTCAGTTTAGACTTTAGAGGTCACTTAGATTGATGAAACGTTTCTGTCAATAAATGTTGTGTCCAGATGAACAGATTCAACTTTCTTTGATACTGTGAGTGTTAATAAATGTGTTAAAGAATGAAAGAAGAATTTTGCCATTGAAGTAGACTTAGAAAATCTGCTTGATAGATGTAACTACTTACCAGGTTTTTGAGCAGTTCACATCCAAGTCCTCCAGCTCCTATAACCAGAATCTTGCATGTATCCAACAAAAACTGAAGGGACTGAAAGATAAATGGCATCAATGGCATTCAATTGGACATGTCAGTATAGCTTCACATGTACAAAAAAAACCCTACAATACAGAGGACTAATGTGGTATATTATATGAATAGTTTAGATTTCTAATCCACGTGAGTTATTCTTTGATACCTCAGTGCTTGGTTCAAAGTCAGGATGAGTGAATGGGCCAGGTCTCTCTAAGAACTTCTTTACATGGTTCCACCGGCCATTCCAGTCACAAGCACTCTCTGTGTGTCCTCCATCTACGGCCATTCTGCATACAACACAGACAATGCTCTGTTGCCCATCAATCTGCAAAGCATTGCTAAAGCTAAGCCATAGTAAAAGCAAACATTGCTGCAACTCCACCTAATAGGTGATCAGTCAAAAGAAAAGAATCCATGCCTTTTCTTAAGCTCTTTATGACAGATCTTAAGAAAGGGCAGCTCCTTATGACTATAAAGTTGGGTCAGCCAAAGCCAGCATATATTTCTTTTTACTGTTCACGATTAGGTACAGTGTTTGCCCAGTTGTTAAATATCGTTAATAGCTGAGTGGATTAATCAAATACGTACTAATAAACTTTCCAACCACTAAATCATGACCACATACATATTATAATTCTGCATTTCACCTGCTGTTCAAATGAACTGCAGAATGATCCTTTGTAACGTCTCGCTATTTCATGCAAGGGGCAGTGACGCATGGTCAATGTATAACGTTTAATTTTTGCACCACTGTTTAATATATACATTCTATATTATATGCGTTCTCTATTATATACGTTCTATTTAATGGCATAACCTGTTATATGTTTGAATGTAAAAAGAAACATCCGGACGATTAAAAGGTTAATAGTCGGTTCCTGGAGCAAAACAAAAAAAAACAAAAAAACATTTTCACATTGTCTGGCCCAGCAGTCGCTGCTTGGAGCGCAACGCAAACCTGCTGCCAGTCAAGAGACCTCTATTTAGTATTCGGCACTAACTTATCAGTCAGGTCCTCGATTCGCCTTCTTTTCTTCTCCCTGGAAGTAGGAGGTAAAAGGAGATTCAATCACGCCAGTTTTATTTTAAAGTGTGAGCATTACGATAAAATAAAAGGTCATTTTCCATCGGTGGGCACTTACGGCTCCTCAGCATCCGCCATACTTTCACGGTCCCATGTCCTCGATGATCGCTTCTGTGGTTTAAGTGTGTCACTACTGCGCCGTAAATAGCGTTTCCGTGCCACGGCTTCTACAACGCAACAACGGCTGCGCATTTCTGGGAAAATGCAGCGCACGTATAATGTCCAAGGGGCTAAAGTGTCTCTCTCGCGAGAAACTACGAGATCTTATCCATCTTCTCGTACAAGGCCGTCTGATCAGCTGATCTGTCAAAACATCCACGCAGTCCCACACTTCAGCGATGGCAAAGATGGAGCTTGCACCATTCAGACCATGGGATGATTTCTTCCCCGGGGCAGACCGCTTTGCCAAACCCGATTTTGCTGATTTAACAAAATGGAACAACAGAGTGATTAGCAATTTACTTTACTATCAGACGAATTATTTCGCCGTGGCTATCGTGGTTTTCCTCATTGTGGGGTAAGTGAGTCCTGGTAAGGCGTGCTAACTGTGGCTAGGTCTGTTGGCTAATTAAATTGGCCTGCATTCTGTTCCACACCCATTTGTCATGACCACACAATGCTATTTTTGGTACCTAGCATTGTTGAGCCCGTTTTTGGGGCTTAGCTAAACACCCTGAGCAGCTAGTTTAAAGACATTTCCTTTTCAAACGTTGGCCTTTGTATGGTCTGTAAACCTTTACCTAAAGAGATGCTGGTCATTCACATGCCAACACTTGATGTTCAGAGTTGTGTGTTTACGTGTCGCCAGAGTTAGCCTTGGGCTTGCCCTGCGTTCTGTGGCCTCCCACATTGAACATTGATCAATCATAAAGCAAAGAAATGCACTCTTTGTCCCTCGAAATTAGTTACCTTTTGCCAAACAATTAGCTCATGACATTTGGAAAGATTTTAACCCATGAACAATATTCTTGAAGCAGCAAAATCTTAGCATGACAATCCATTAAAAAAATCTAAATCATCCGGCGATCAAATGGTGATAAAAATATAAGTAATAAGAAACCAAATTAGTAAAATACTAACATATGAAAACTTTAAAAAAAAGATAAAGCAATTTGAAATGTTACAGCAAACGAGCTGACTCGTTTGCTGTAACAACAGGAGCGGTTGGAAATGAAATGACATGAAATTAAAAATTTTAATTGCTCTAAGGATAAAAATTAGATCAATTTTAAAATGTTTTGCATCTTATTCCAGGTTGCAAGTGCACCGTGCTGCAGGTTTCCCAAAGCCGCAGGTCAAATGACGATTTTGTTGGGCTTGATTCCTGTTTGACCTGATGTCTCTAGAGATGAAAATATTTGTGTTGTTATTTGAGATAATGTAGCTGGGCCTAACAGCAGGAAACTATGAACTCACGTGGTTTTTACAAAATTGAACAGGGTATCGGTTGTTGGCTGTAACAACCAGCAGGTTGTGCTATACTTATGAAATGTTGACGTCTCAATAACATATGAAAATGTGGTCCATCGTGTTTTTAATGTTCCATCATCAGGTTTCTGAACCCTATCGGTATGTTTCTCGGGGGAGCTGTGGTTACTCTGGTCTTTATGGGTTCGGTGTGGGCTGGAGAGAACAAGGCTGTGATCAAGAACTTCAAAAAGAAAAATCCCACTCTGTTTGTCATCGGGGTCATGGGCACCAGTTACTTCCTGCTGTCGCTTTGTGGTGGAGTGATGGTCTTCATCTTTGGAATCACCTTCCCTTTGCTGTGTAAGTTTCAAATTTATGTCACTGGGCTTACAGTTGAATTTTGTGGTTGAAATGTCTTATTCAGGTAAATATGCCATGCACCATGCTGAATAACTCTGTTAAAGATGCAGGTCTGTCCTGCTGTATGTAATCCTTAACAGGGTGCTGCATACAGTACAGAGATCACTTAAAAAAGAAATTTACTCATCTTTTTTTGTGTGTGCATACACTCGTCATGCCTTCACCTAACAGTCTCTTTTGGAAATGAGACCCATCTACTCGGAATATGAAATGAATAAAGATATCTGTTGATTATTTAACAGCATTTGATCATTTCCTTGAGAAGTTAATTCCATTCCTACATGAAAATTATTATTAACCCTTAACATAACTCTCATAAAATTGCAGTTTATAAGCTTCTTTTTTTTTTTAAAAAAAAGAGGTCAATTCCAGATTGATGTGCTCTCTTACAAATATTTGTATTTGACTGTGAGCTGAGAAATCAGTAGCCCTGTGATGGTCCTTGCGGCCTGTCCAGGGTGTCTCCCGGCCTGCCGCCCAATCACTGCTGGGATAGGCTCCAGCACCCCCCCCCCCCCGACCCTGGGTAAGGATAAGTGGTTTGAATAATGGCTGGATGGATGGATGAGAAATCAGTTTATCCATACATCATAGACTGGTGGAGGGAGTGAGAAATAGCAGGTTAATGAGTGTTAAAACATGGAGTCATTGAGGCTGTGAGAGGTTCCTTGCTCAGTTTAAATTCACGTGGGTTGAAGAAAAGTTTGACACTGTATTGCAGACAAGTACAATACATTCTTCATGTTAAGTATATAAAAACCTTCTACTAATAGCATAGAGGAGATACTAAAGGACTAGATGTAGATGTTCCCACTTCTCTAATGCACACCTTTGAGTGGATTATCCAGCTTATACTATGGTCACTCACAAAAAAAAAAGGATTCACTTATTTTTGGTTGAATGTTTTGCATTCAGAATTAAAAGGTTATGAAGCAAAAATTAGCCACTAAGCTAAAGCTCCCCTGGCTTGCTGCTCATTCAGCATGTTGCTATGGTTACATGGCAACTCAGCGGACGTAAGAAGCGTATCACTTCAGAACAGTGATAAAACTTGAGTTGAACTACGTGTGTATTATACAGTTTCAGCGCACACCTTCCAGCCAATCGGAAGCGAGTATTCTCGGTGACCGTGGTTTAATGCAGACTGTTGTCTGACTGTTCCTTGTGCTTGGGCAAAGTCAGATGATTGACAGGTTTGAATAAAAACACAAGTGTAGCGACAGCTGTAGCAATGTGGTGGAAAAATAAAATGGTGGCACAGTCGGTGTCCTGCCCAGGAGAATACTACCTCCTCTGTTGATGCGTTGCTAAGGACTGTTGATTTGGACAAAACTACTTTTGCTGCCTGATGTCATGCACTGAGTATCTGTCCCACAGGGGAATAAAATTATATGCCCCCCCCCAACCCCATACCCCATCAACTCTGAGTGAGTTGCAGTGTACCATTTCACTTTCACATTTTTACAATATGTTTTGCCTGTATTATGATTATGTTTTGGTGGCAGGCACTGACTGCATAGTAATATTTTCACTGTAAAACGATGTTTGTCTATTGAAAAAAAAAAGACATAACTTTTTTTTTTTTGTCTTCTAGTGATCCTTGTCCATGCTTCTCTGAGGCTGCGCAACGTGAAAAACAGACTGGAAAACAAGATTGAGGGTGTCGGGCTGAAGAGGTCCCCCATGGGGGTCATCTTGGACCTCCTGGATCAACAGGAGGAGAAGATTAACAAGATACAGGATTTCATTGAGGGCAAACTTAAGGAATAAAAGGAGAGGGAGTGCCATGGAGTGCCTAGAAAAGCACTATAAATGTAATGATTATTATTATAATTATCCTTATCATTATTATTATTATTATTATTATTATTATGGGACGACAACATCATATAATACGGATCATGGTCTTTGTAGCACCATCCCACCTGTCTTTTTTTTTTAATTTAATTTTTGCTTTATTCATGCTTATAGTTACTGCTATTTGCATTCCCCACCATCATCAGCCAGACCCGAGTTTGCTTCTTTCTTCTTCTTTTTTAGCCCCCTTTTATACACTTGGTATTAATTTGTCTTCTCTTGAAGGAGGTAAGAATGGTTTACAAAGATTTGCAGACTCATCCTAATGGGGCACTGGGAGGCACGGAGCACAGTTAAACCTGCAGCATCCCCATGTTTTCTGTGTGTTCAGAATATTTTGTTGCGAAACCAAATTTGAAACGCATTCCCGTTGTTTAGCTGCGGTTGCTGAGAATGCACTTTGTGTTTTGTGATGACTTCGGGAAACGGTGTTTGTTTCAGCAAATTGAGGCTGCATGTCACAATGCAAAAATCCAGCTAGCGCATGTTGAAACGATTAGATGCAAACATACTGCAGCTGAAAACGATTATTAATTCACTTTTCTACCTCATGTTATTTTCTCTCTGATTTGACAGGACCAGATTATCCAGATGGTGCCCCAATACTTATCAAACCATGAACTGCTTATTAAACAGCAATAAGCACCTGTAGTCGCTCCAGGATCTGTATGGATAAGATATTTAGTAGTTCAATTCTGAGACCAGTTTGCCAATGATCCTGGATATGGAGCACTCCTGTGGTCAGAAGATTTGTCCATACTGTTCCTGCTTGAGTATGCTCTGATCACAGCTATGCAATATCGAAAAAGGAATGGCAAGTGCAGCTTTATTGTTTGAATTATTGTACCTTGGTTGTGTATGTTTTGTTGTTTTTTTTGTTGTTACATTTAAGTTTTGATGTGTTTGTTGTCATGATACAGCATGCAAAAGAGGGATGCGACTTTGGAAAAGTGTTGCACCAAGACCAATTTATGCATCGAAAAAAATTAATGCAAGTTCCCCCTTTTTACTATCTGTTAACTATCTGTTAACACCGTGGCAGTTTATCATTTTCTATTTATTTAAGGATCTAGTCAAGTATTTCCCTCGTGGGAATCCAGAGGGAAATCGAATGAATTTATGTCGACGTTGTAAATTCTGTATCGCTACTCCTGGTATTAAGTGTAATTGTTTTTGTCTTGCTTTTGACACATGCACATTAACTGCAATTTATGTGTGGTAAATTCACAAATGGATGGCATACTACATATCTATATATACATTTTGGGGTTTCTTTGTTTGTTTGTTTTTTCAATGTGAGTTGTTTTTTATTATCCATTATTGAGCATAACCACAGAATAGGAAGCAAAACACTCTTATCCGTTATGATATTAAGTTGACAATAAAGTGGTTTATGGGGGCAAAGTATTTCCAATCAGTTATCAGTGTTGGTAAAGATACAGATGTATTCTTTTATTATTATTAAACTGGTGCATTGCTCTGACTTGCTTCAACATGATTTTTTTGTTCTTTTGATTTTGAGATACTTTATTGATGCCCTGTAGGGAAATTACACTCTGCATTTAACCCATCCTAGCTGTGTAGCTAGGAGCAGTGGGCAGTCGCCGTGCAGCGCCGGGGACCAATTCCTGTTCGTCTTTCTATTGCCTTGGTCAGGGGCACAGACAGGAGTATTAACCCTAACATGCACGTCTTTTTGGTGGTGGGAGGAAACCGGAGCACCCGCAGAAAACCCACCGCAGACATGGGGAGAACATGCAAACCACACAGAGGACATGTGGCTCATTCTATTAAAAGTTGAAATTGCAAGTGGCATGTGATTTAAGTAACAAACCAAAATCCAGTGTACATCTACATCTCTGGGCTGTAAAGCAGAGTTTTGTTTTTGAGCTAAAACCCAAAGAAAACTTGAGTTTGTACAACTGGACCTACAAAAATGTGTCCCTTTGAATTTACAAGACAGTATATCTCGTTTCTAATTCTGTTCAGCTTTATTGAAAACCATTAAGGAAATACATCCCTAAGAACTGAAAAAAAGATCTGTGAACATGATCATGATGATTTTTTTCTGAATTTGTTTACATCTGACGGTAAGTACCACGACGGTGGGCAGCACGGTGGTTAGTGTGGTCACCTCACAGCAAGAATGTCCTGGGTTCAAGTCCCGGGGTAGTCCAACCTTGGGGGTCGTCTCGGGTCGTCCCGTGTGGAATTTGCATGTTCTCCCTGTGTTTGCGTAGGTTTCCTCCGGGTGCTCCGGTTTCCTCCCACAGTCCAAAGACATGTAGGTCAGGTGAATCAGCCGTACTAAATTGTCCCCAGGTGTGTGTGTGTGTGTGTGTGTGTGTGTGTGTGTGTGTGTGTGTGTGTGTGTGTGTGTGTGTGTGTGTGTGTGTGTGTGTGTGTGTGTGTGTGTGTGTGTGTGTGAGTGTGAGTGAGTGAGTGAGTGAGTGAGTGAGTGAGTGAGTGTTGGGGGGCTGGGGGCTGTGATGGCCTGGTGACCTGTCCAGGGTGTCTCCCCACCTGCCGCCCAATGACTGCTGGGATATGCTCCAGCATCCCCGCAGACCCTGAGAGCAGGATAAGTGGTTTGGATAGTGGATGGATGGAGTACCACAACAATGTTAAAAAACACTGACCAAGGTAACACCTCCTCTCACATTGTGATTTTTTTTAAAGAAATTGTAGATAATTTAAGTTCTTGGTAGAGAAATAAGTTTGACATTTTTACCAAATGAAGCCTGCTTTATAAATGTTGAGTAACATACAAACATATTTTTTCAACTTCTCAAGAACATAAAAGTTTGTGAAATTAAATTACAAATAAGGTGAAACAGAAAACCAGTCCACAAATGCAATCTTACAGTATTTAACACTATTTTGTGTGAATTAATCCTTGAGTTTCCAAGGCAATATCCAAACATATTTCATAGCACACATTCTGCCTGGTAAGAAGTACTGACAACCTTTTTTGTCTCTTTTTTTGTTGTTGTAGGATTTAAAGCAAAATATACAAGTCCGATCAGGAAGTTACACATAGGTTGAATAAAAACAGATGAGTTTGTAGAATTATTTCTCAGAGTAGACTGGTTTCTGCAGATTCCAGCATTTTGGGAAGCGGCACCTATGGGCATGCACAAAAGCAAAGGAAAAATTAATTAGAAAACATGGATTTCTCCAACAGCATACACAACAAAAATAATTAAGGATACCCCCTAAATCACACAATAGACTGTTTTAAATATACCGTGCTTGATCATTCAGACTAGCAATCGCTATTTGTTTGATTTCAACTCTGCCATTATAGCCAACTGTAACTTCTCCTGTATAACAGTTGGCTAATTGTGCATCTTAAGTGCAAGATAAAAACATGGCTGTTGTTTCTATAGTCAAGTCAGTTTTATTTGTATAGCCCAATATATCAAATTACAAGTTTGCCTCAAGGGGCTTTACAACAACACAACATCTCTACTAATTTAACAACACTCAAATACTTACCGATTTGAGATAGGCCACATTGCTGTGTTTGATCTCATTAAGGAGATGATCCCGGGGTGTGAGATCAACTTTCGCTGGCTCTCGTCTGCGAGGTACCGGTTTCAAAGTCTTAATCACATCCTTCAGATTGGCTCTCTCATCTGCCATCTTGCTGTTGCTCGTGTCCTTCACCATAGAGGTCTTCCTCAGCTGAAAGCTGGCCCTCTGTGGTCTCAAGTCCTCCCTTGGGTCCATTTCCAGGAATGGGTCTCGTTTCTTGGGTGTCCTCTTTAGCTGGACTTCCTTTAGCAGGTTGGCCGGCTCTGCCTTTGGAATGCTGTTGTTTACCGTGTGTTTGTGTTGTTTTGGGGGCTGTGGGGATGAAGCGTCAGGCATCTGATGTTGTGTTTGTGGTAGAAAGGTCGATTCTGCTGAAGCCGGGCTGAGACCATGCTGCTGCATTAACTCTAATGGAGGTACATACCCCAACATCTCCAACAAACCAGGGGGGAGATTTAGACTGTTCTCATACATCTGCATGACTTCCCTCTGCTCCTTTAGCTGTTGCTGTTTCTGCTCTTCCTTCCTCAGCTGTCTCTGGCGGTCCAGGTTTCTGGTGAGAAGGTTGGTCACCACCATTCTGGGGCCTGGCAACTCAAAATGGTAGCCCATCTTCAAGAGGGTGTTGTTGGCCTTGAGCAGGCGTGAGATCTCCATCTCGGCGTGGTGACCCAGCATGTGCCGCTGGTTGTGAAAGCGCAGCTCGGTGAGGGTCTCATTGAACTGGAGGCAGCGTATGATGGCGACAATGCCCTTGCCTGTTATGAAATTGGACTCGATGTTCAGCGTGGTGATGCTGCGATTCTCTCGTAACATGTTGGCTAGATTAAAGGCGATGTTTTCATCAACGCCAGTGTTGGCAATGCAGAACGTTTTCACGTACTTGTTCTTCTTAAGGGCATTGACATAATCCAGGAGCATCTCTTTGGGAATGTTCTCTATGTTGTTGAGGTTGACCTCGGTGACGGAGGGGTTGTTGTTACGGATTTTGTCAAGTGTTTTCTCCAAGTTTGTTTCATTTCCTGAGGGCCGAGATGTCATTTTCAACCCACCAAGTGCCAGATTTGGGATTTTCAGTTTGTTTATTTTCCTCTCTTCCTTTTCAGGACCCCTATTATCATTGATCTCATCTGCCTTGGGCTCTGCTGGCGATTGCTTTGTTTCTTCATGAAGGGAAGAGTTTTTATTCTTTGTTTCCACTTTCTCTTGAGTTTGTAGTGTGCTTTTTATCTCCTCTATTCTCTCCGTCTCTGTCATGTCTGCAGTAGGAGGCTGGATTTTGTTGTCGGAAGTCTTAAAAGGTATATTTTCTGCACAGGTTTTTGGACAATCTGGTTTTTCTTCTGGTTGTTCACACTTGCATTTATCAACAAGTAATATGACCTCCTTTTCATCTTTCACTCCAACCCCTTGCCTCTTTTCTTCCTCTCCCTCCTCTTCATCAACCTCTTCAATTATCTCCTCAATTATCTCTTCAATGATTTCCTCTCCTTCAACACCGTCGATGGCTTCCTCCTCAATTACTTCCTCTATCACTTCATACACGTATTCCACATCTTCAGCATTTTCATCCGTTTCTCTCTTTTCAGCTTCCTCTCGCAAGATTTTCTAATGGAGACAGCATATCAGATAGACATCAAGGTTAACATCAGGTTGTCACCAACACATGACTAAGGGTGTTTTTTTTAAAGACAATGGTAAGTTTTATCCGCATATGCAACATTTCAGAAGTATGAATATGATACATTGTCAATAGGTTTATTGAATGTTTGAGAGGACAACATGTCTAGACCTCTGATTGTGGTTCTCACACTTATCCACATTGGGTCACTTTATTATTCGGGATCCACCTTATTATTTTAGTATTCATATTTTTCATACTGTATATACTGTCTGTGTGTGTGGGGGGGGGGGCGTGGAGATGTTTATGAGAGATGGCAGTGGAGTTTTTAACTAGATTGTTTAACACAATCTTGGAAAGTAAGGATGCCTGAGGAGTGGAGAAGACGCATGCTGGTACCGATTTTCACGAATAAGAGCAATGTGAAGAACTGTAGCAAATACACCCTATGGTCTGTAGCAACCCTCACCTATGGTCACGAGCTTTGGGTAGTGACCGAAAGGGTGAGATCGCGAATACAAGCGGCTGAAATGAGTTTCCTCCATAGGGTGTCTAGACTCAGCCTTAGAGATAGGGTGAGGAGCTTGGACATCTGGAGGGAGCTCAAAGTAGAGCCGCTGCTCCTTCGCATCAAAAGGAGCCAGTTGAGGTGGTTCGGGCATCTGATTAGAATGCCTCATGGACGCCTTCCTTTGGAAGTTTTAAAGGCACAACCAACTGGGAGGAGACCCCAAGGTAAACCCAGAACTCGCTGGAGGGACTAAATGTCCAATCTGGCCTGGGAACGCCTTGGGATCCCCCAGGAGGAGCTGGAGGGTGTTGCTGGGGAGAGGGATGTCTGGAGTGCCCTACTTAGCTTGCTTGCTACCACCGTGACCCGACCCCGGAGAAGCGGCTGAAGATGAATGAATGAATGAATGAATGTAGCAACTACAGTGGTATAAAGTTGATCAGCCACAGCATTAAGATATGGGAAAGAGTAACAGAAGCTAGGTTAAGAGAAGAGGTGATGATCAGCGAGCAGCAGTATAGTTACATGCCACGAAAGAGCACTACAGATGTGATGTTTGCTTTGAGAATGTTGATGGAGAAGTATAGAGAAGGCCAGAAGGAGTTACATTGTGTCTTGGTGGATTTAGAGAAAGCATATGACAGGATGCCGAGAGAGGTGATGTGGTATTGTATGAGGAGGTCAGGGTATGAGGAAGTCGGGAGTTGCAGAAAAGTATGTAGGAGTGGTGCATATGTACTATGAGGGCAGTGTAACAGTGGTGGGTTGTGCGGTCGGAATGACATGGGTTCAAGGTGGAGGTGGGATTACAAGGATCGGCTCTGAGCCCTTTGTTTGCAATGGTGATGGACAAGTTGATGGCCGAGATCAGGCAGGAGTCTCCGTGGACTATGATGTTTGCAGATGACATTGTGATCTGTAGCGAGAGTAGGGTGCAGGTTGAGGAGAGCCTGGAGAGGTGGAGGTATGCACTTGAGAGAAGAGGAACGAAAGTCAGTAGAAGCAAGACATATGCGTGAATGAGAGGGAGGACAGTGAAATGGTGAGGGCGCAAGGCGTAGAGGTGACAAAAGCATACGAGTTTAAATACTTGGGATCAACTGTCCCAAGTAACGGGGAGTGCAAAAGAAGAGAGTGCAGACAAGGTGGAGTGTCAGGAGTGATTTGCGACAGAAGGATCCCCGCGACTCAGAGCAGGATAAGCGGTTCAGATGATGGATGGGTACCAGCAAGAGTTAAAGGGAAGGTTTAGAAGATGGTTGTGAGACCAGCTGTTATATAGTTTGGAGACAGTGGCGCTAACGAAAAGACAGGAGGCAGAGCTGAAGATGCTAAGATTTTCATTGGGAGTGACGGAGGAGGACAGGATTAGGGACGAGTATATTAGAGAGACAGCTCAGGTTGGACGGTTTGGAGACAAAGCAAGAGAGGCAAGATTGAGATGGCTTGGACATTTGTGGAGGAAAGATGCTGGGTATATTGGGGGAAGCATGCTGAATATGGAGCCGCCAGGGAGGAGGGAGGCCAAAGATGAAGTTTATGGATGTGGTGAGAGGAGACATGCAGGTGGCTGGTGTGACAGGAAAGAAAGAAATGGAAACGGATGCTCCGCTGTGGCGACCCCTAACGGGAGCAGCTCAAAGCAGATATACTGTCTGTAATTGCTGGCAGCAAGGCAGGTTTCTTTTTCAAGCACATTTCACGCACAAATGAAATTCAAAGTGCTTTACATAAAGGCATAAGAAGATGTCACAACAGGAGCAGGAACTGAAGTCCCAAATGCACGACTTGGACAGTTTAAGGTTTCCAAAAATCAGAGGCTTTACTAGGCAGGCAGGAAAGTTCAGTACACAGGCAGTCACAGGAGGCAAACAACATCAAGGGGTAAGGCAGAGCAAAGTCGGAATTTCAGATCCAGAGTCCCAAAAAAAAAAAAACACTAGAAGGCTATCACAAGAAGTCAAAAAGGCTGGAACGCCTGAAACAACGGGCTGAGACGAACTGGCACAGGTAGCACGATGACTAAATACACGACGAGGGGGAAGATAATTAGACACAAGTGGATAACATTAGGGGATAATGGCGATGACATGACAGGCAACTGCTGCTCCGCGCCCTCCCGACCAGTGCCACCACTCCTCCAGGGCCACCTTAACTGCCAGCAACTCCCCATTGCCCACGTCGTAGTTCTTCTTTGAAGGGGACAGTTTCCGGGAGATGAAGGCACAAGGGTGGAGCTTGTTATCCACTGGGGACAAGACCACTCCCACATCAGAGGCGTCCATCTCTACCACGAACTGAGGGTGAGGGTCTGGAAGGGAGCCGTGGTGAAGCTAGTCCTTAGTCTCTGAAATGAGAATCCAGCCTGGGGGTCCACCGAAACTTGATATTAGCGCATATAAGGGGGCGGCAATGGAACCGAAATTTCTGATAAATCATCCTATAAAAATTAAACCCCAGGAAATGTTGCAACCGTTTCCTGTAGGTGGAAGTGGGCCAATCAGCGACAGCACTAACCTTGGAGGGATCATCTGGGTGTGATCCTGCAAAACCAAACCCCAGAAAGGCGGTAGAGGTGACATGGAACTCTCACTTCTGCCTTTATGAAGAGCCGATTGTTCAAGAGTCTCTGCAGCACTCGACGAACATGCTGAATACCAGTCTCTGGGTCGAAAATCAATTTGCCATCCAAATATACAAGAACAAAGTCATTTAAACGTGTTCCTTAAGACATCGTTAACCAGGTCCTGGAAGACAGCGGGAGCATTAGTTAGTCCAAACGGCATCACTAAATACTCAGTGCCCACTAGGAGTATTAAATGCCGTCTTTCATGCGTCCCCCCTCCCTTATCCTCGCCAAATGATAGGCATTCCTAAGGTCAAGCTTAGTAAAGACCTTAGCACCTTGCAGAAGTGATGAGGGAGGCGGGGAACCTATTCTTGATAGTGATATTCAGTCCACGATAGTCGAATCAAGGCCAGAGTAATTTCTTGTCCACAAAGAATCCTGTTCCAGCTGGAGGGGAAGAGCGTCGAATTATCCCCGCCTCTAGGGGGGCCGAGATATACGTGTCCATTGCCTCGCGTTCCAGTGCCGACAGGGAATAAAGGCGACCCTTGGAGGGAGAAGCTCCTGGGAGCAGGTCAATGACACAGTCATACTCTCTGAGGAGGAAGTGAGGTGGCGCAGGACTTGTTAAACACCTCCTTGAGATCATGATAACATGAGAGAACCCTGGATAGATCAGGGTAGTCAGGACTAGTCAGGAGTAAAAGGCTTTAGGACCCGTGTGCTCTCAGAGCGTAGTAGAGGCTCACGGAGGGGTGCTGAATTAATTGGTTTGGGCTTAGATTCGAGGGCACAATGAGAAGGTAAACAGTTTGAGGCACCCCTCTCCCCCAATCCATAATCTCCCCAGTGGATTTGGGAGTTGTGCTGAATTAACCAAGAAACACCCAAAATTAGTGGGTGAAAGCTAAAGAGAAAAACTCAGCTGTTCGGTGTGCCCTTTAGCTGTGATAATTTGAAGGGCCCAGTGCGGTGGGTGACTCTATAAAACAATCTCCCATCCAACGCGCTGGCTTCTAGGGGTTTAGAATGAGGAAACAGCCCCAGGGGTGGCTAACCATGTGCCATGGAGAGCCATGTGTATGCAGGTTTTCATTCCAGCCGGACTCCACACCAGGTGATTTCACTGATTAGAAACCCTTCAACCAATGAGGAAGGGGTTGGAATGAAAACCTGCATACACATGGTACATGTTTAACCACCGCTGATCCAAGCCTTTTAGCAAGTTTCCAGTCCATGGAACTCTCATCAGCCCCTGAGTCATTTTGTGAACACAGGGAAAATCACCTCAAAAATCAAAGCGAGGTCTATAATGTTCGGCTCACCAGCTCCCCCCCCCTCTTCACCGGCGAGCCTTGTCTTTTAACGGACAAGCACTCAAGAAGTGGCCGAGCCGACCACAATAGATGCATCGCCCCTCCTGAAGATGTCGATGTCGTTCCTCCGTGGATAATCCGGCGCGCCCCAACTGCGTGGGCTCCTTCTGCCCACCAGAGTGCGCCCAATGACTCGGGAGAAGGGAGCCGACGAGGAGAGGAGCGGCGGAAAGTAGTCCGTTTTCGTGAGGAGGCCCCCAGCGGGAGGAAGGGGGGGCGCCGGCTTATCTCAGGCGGTTGTCAATCTTGATGGCTAAGGCGATGAAGGAATCTAGATCGTCGGGGCGCTCCAGGGAAACCCGCTGGTCCTTAATAGCCTTGGCTAGTCCCCGGTGGAAAGCGTAGAGCAGGGAAGGAACATTCCACCCACTGTCGGCCGACAGAGTGCGAAACTCAATGGCGTAGTCAGCAACGCGGCCTTTACTTTGGCACAAGGCCATCAAAGCCCGGGTGGCATCGGGACCCCAAACTGAGTGGTCTAAAACGTTGTACAGGGTGGCGGTGAAGAGGTCCAGAGAGTGACATAGGGGAGAGTCACGAGCACACTCTGCTGTAGCCCATGCCTCCGCCCGCCCGGAGAGATGACGTATGCAACTCTGGCGCGATCAGAGGGAAAAGCCGCAGGTTGCAGCTCAGTATAGACCACGCTGGACCAAAAAGGCTCGGCAGTTATTGCTATCCCCAGAAAAATGCTCTGGTCGGGATAGTGGGAGAGCTGCTGGGGAGGACACAGTCGTTGGAATAGGAGACGGGGGATTACCAGCTGACTGGGAAGCGGTCGCCGAGATCGGGACCGGTGGGCCGAGCCGAACCAGGAGCTACTGCATTTGACCGGTAAGTGCACTCATTAGGTTAGTCAACGAAGTCTGAAGCCCCTCGTGACGGGCGTTGATCTGCTGGAGGTCGTGAAAGATGGAGCTCAGCTGTTCCTCACGCCGAGTGAGAAGCACGCTTTGAGAGCGGAGAGCAGCTTCTAGTGAGGCTGAATCGGCTGGGTCTGTAGTGTGACCAGTTCGTACCGTCACAACAGGAGCAGGAACTGAAGTCCCAAACGCACGACTGGGACAGTTTAAGGTTTCCAAAAATCAGAGGCTTTACTAGGCAGGCAGGCAAGTTCAGTACACAGGCAGTCGGTCAGAGGAGGCAAACTACATCAAGGGGTAAGGCAGAGGCAAAGTCGGAATTTCAGACCCAGAGTCCCCCAAAAAACAAACACTAGAAGGCTATCACAAGAAGTACAAAAGGCTGGAACGCTTGCGACAACGGACTAAGACGAACTGGCGTTGGAAACAGGGAGCAAACTGACCAAATACACAAGGAGAGAGAATTAGGCACAGGTGGATGACATTAGGGGATAATGGCGATGACAGGGGCGGAGACGTGACATAAAAAAATAGATACAAAATAAAAATAGATACAGAACAAAATAAAAGATTAATAATGACAACACTATTAAGACAAGATAAAGCGTGAAAAAAGAAACTGAAGTATGATAAAAATGTAATAATCAAACAGAAATAAAGGGATTATTTAGTGAAATGCAGTGGTGAACATGAATGTTTTTAACCTGAATTTAAATGTACTCATACCTGGGGCAAATCTAATCTGACAGTACTATTTACATCACTGGAATACTTATTTATTTTATTCATAGTTAAAATAGTTTCTTGTCATTCTTATTTCTAATCTGTAATTTTGTCACACTTATTTCTAATCTGTCATAACTATTTCTAAGTCTTGATATAGCTATTTTTGCTTATGCTGTTCAAGGCCGGATTACTGACAGGACAAAGTGGGCAGCTGCCGCCAGACTCCAGACCCTCAGGGGCCCCCAGAGGCCCCTGGTTCACCCTATGTCAGTTAGTTTGTGGTAATTTGATTAAATGCACATTTGTTTGGGAATATGCACCATTTAAACAGCCATTTAAACTGTGGCCCTTAGTCACTGGCCGGACTCTTCTCTTCTGTAGTTCCCCGGTGGTGGAACGAGTTACCAAACTTCATTCGATCCGCTGAGTCCCTCTCCATCTTTAAGAAGAAGCTAAAGACTCAGCTTTCTTGAAAACCTCCATACCTGATGGTTTTTTTTTTTAAATCGTTTCTATGCACCTTTGCCTTTGTGCACTGTGTAACGGGGGCAGTCCTATGCTGTTCTATGCTGGTCAGCCTGCTGCATGCCCGTCACTCTCATCATTAGCTCTGCGTTGTGTTCTAGTTGGGTGGGGCCCCAGGTGTTGTGGGGGGCCCTCAGTCTCTCATCATCATCATCATCATGATCAAGGAAGGAGCGGGGACACACAGGACTCTATTTGGCCCACCTTGCCATTTATTTTGGTTTCAAACCCTTCGACAACCGTCCAGTCCTCCAGCGGGAGCGGTGTTTCTTACGGACGTGGGGGTCGAAGTTCAACCACTGCCCGGACTCCACTCGTGTGCGTTAGAAGTAGAAACCGTCCACGGGACTCCGATGTAAGAAAGGATAAACAAGTATTTTATCCCACAGATTGCAGTATCTTCTTACAGGGATACTCAGGGTTACGTTCTCCTCAACCAGCAAAACTGTCCCACGGTAGGAAACACGTGTGGCTCGGCTCGATTGCTGCTTGAGACTCCTCCCACAAAACAAAAATGGCCTCTCCCGCGTTCCCTCTTCCGTGTACCCACAAGACCTCTCTCTTAAAGCGACAGTACACGTATATGAGGGTCGTTGGAAAACATATATAAAAGTAAATAATGACATAAAATAAAATGTAGTAAACACAAATAACAGCACACAGACAGGATTTGGTGATATTTCATACTCAAACAAAATAAAATAAAAACATTAATTTTAACCTGGTTACAACTGCCTGTTGACACCTATGTCCTATCGGATTTGAACCTTTTTTTTTACACTTACTTGCGTTGTTGCCTACTGACTAGATCCTTGCTTGTGTTGTATTATCTCTCAGATGTACGTTGCTTGGATAAAAGCGTCTGCTAAATGAAATTGTAAATTTAAACAACATCAGTTGAAATGATAGGGGGCCTAAAAAGGGCCCATATCTATTCTTTGTGCATGCGCGATGTACTGAAAGTGGAAAGTCTGTCGGATCGGTAGTACCCCCTTAACATGTTTATTCAGCCATGATGCCTTTTTAATTTTTATATTTTATACAATATCTGTTTTTTTTACTAATGTCTTTATCTACAGTGTTGAGGAAGCTCAAAATCCAAGCATTTCATTGTCAATAGCAACCACTACTTGCTGTATTGTTACTGTGCATGTGATATAATAAATTCTAAGGCTTACCTCGCTGGGCAGCAGAGTAGCAGGCACTCTCTCCTCCTCCAACATGCGTTTGGACTCCTTCTCCCAGAAGAGATAATCAACCAGGGATCTGTGGTCAAAAGTGCCGGTAGGAGGCTTCTCCGTCTGGTCCTTTTGTCTCTGCCCAACGGGGACTCTCTCATCCGGAGCAATTATAATATCCATCTCGCTCTGTAGCTCTTTAAGCTCCTCAGGCGAAAGCATGGCCAGGAGCTCATCTTCGTCAATGTCCTCTTCAACGATGTCTTCTGCATCTCTGTTATTTGACATGTTTGTGTGATTTGTGGTTCTGGTGATGCAAAATAGTTTATAAAACAACAAGACTAACTGGTTAAGATGAGAACAAAGCAAACAGCTTCTGACTTTGACTCCGGCTAGCTTGCTTTTGCCTCATGCACACACTGAAATTAAACCCCGCAGAACTGCATGGAGGGTATTTAAGGCACAAGCCAGGGGCAAGACATTCATACGTATTCTTTTTTCAGCCCCTTCTCTCAGCTGGTCCAGCCGTCATGATCTTTCTGGATGACAGTTGCGTTAGGCAAAGAAGAAGTCTAAATTGACAGCAACAGGTGGGCTGTTTCCACAAGCTGGGGGCGAGGGGTCAAGCCTGCATTGCACATAGACATCTGTCCAACCTCACATGTTTCCCTGGAAGTCGTAATCTCTGTGGTGTAACACAATAAAAGACAGCTGATACAGAACCAGAGGGATTTGTCATACAGGGAATAGCCATTATAATTTTTTCTGTATGACCTTATATAGATTGTAATGTGAAACAAAGTTTGATATTTAGCTCTACTAAATATCCCAAAAGGATCAGAGCTAAATGCTTGACTTCAAATTACACAGAAAAAGGTTTGTATCCCCCCAAAACACCTCCCTTAACTAAAATATTTTTGATTGGGGGCGTTTGGGTAGCAAAGCGATCTATTCCATTGCCTACCAAAACCGGGGATCGCCGATTCAAATCCCCATGTTACCTCCAGCTTGGTCGGGTGTCTCTACAGACACAATTGGCCGTGTCTGCGGGTGGGGCGGGAAGCCGGATGTGGGTATGTGTCCTGGTCGCTGCACTAGCGTCTCCTCTAGTCGGTCAGGGTGAAACGTTCCGCTGGTGAAACCTTGTCACTGTCAGGTGAAAAGAAGCGGCTGGCGACTCCACAGTTATCGGAGAAAGCATGTGGTAGTCTGCAGCCCTCTTCAGATCGGCACATGGGGTTGAGCAGCGACCGCGATGGCTCGGAAGAGTGGGGTCATTGGACGGGTACAATTAAGGAGAAAAGGGGGGGACAAAAAAATTAAAATATTTTGATTGATAACCGTGGCGGCACAGTGGTTAGCGCGGTCGCCTCACAGCAGGAAGGTCCTGGGTTCAAGCCCCGGGGTAGTCCAACCTGGGGGTCGTCCCGGGTCATCCTCTGTGTGGAATTTGCATGTTCTCCCCGTGTCTGCATGGGTTTCCTCCGGGTGTTCTGGTTTCCTCCCACGGTCCAAAGACATGTAAGTCAGGTGACTCAGCCGTACTAAATTGTCCCTAGGTGTGAATGTGTCCATGTGTGTGTCGGCCCTGTGATGGCCTGGTGTCCTGTCCAGGGTGTCTCTCTGGCTGCCGCCCAATGACTGCTGGGATAGGCTCCAGCATCCCCGTGACCCTGAGAGCAGGATAAGCGGTTTGGCTAATGGATGGAATGGATGGATGACAACCGCATAAAACCCCTAATAAAAGTCACACAACATGAATTTACACAACATCACTCAGGTATTTATTCATATCCTTGTTCCACATGGAAAATATGTTACTATGGATGACAACGCCTACCAACATACATGTATAGCTATACACAGACTGTACAAAAACATGGAGAAACACATGATGAAGTGAATAAGGTTTAAGGGCAGTGGTCTTCTAGTTTATATATATAAAAAAAGGCAGAAATCCTCATGGAAAAGATGATATTCATGCATTTTTAAAACACATTACAGCACTAACAAAGACAAATGGTTTTATAAACAATATTGACAAACACATTCTAATTCAAAGTTGAGAAAAGTGAAAATTTAAATCCGTATGCAATACAGATTGCTGTGAAGAATGCTTAATTATTTTTTTGTAACGTCACATTTGTGAAGATTGGAAGGACGTTATGTTCGATGTTCTTAATCACACTTTAAAGAGGTGAAATCACCTATCATTTCAGATTAGGTAATAGCCAGTTCTTGTCAAAACAGCAGGTTGAGTTAGGTAAAGTGTTGTTTTCCTTTTGTCGCTTTTTTTTTCTCCACTGCCTGGATGATTCTTCATCCATCCAATCAAAGGCACATGGGAAAGTCATTCAAGAGTGTCGTCATTGTGTTCAGAGGTTATTCAAGATGAGGGTTGTCTTGACTCGCAACAGGCGGAGCCTCTCCCAAGACGCGGCATTACGGCGGCGACAGATTATTATTGTACAGCAGTCCATGATCCGACTTCACCATTCCCTTCACGTGCTGCCGGTCCTCGGGTCATTTGTGCCCATGTTAGGTTGAATCTCCTTCAGTGGATGCCCATGTAGTCTCTGCTCAGGTGAAATCTGCACAAGTGAATACAAACAACCAACTAAGTCAAAGGTGGAACAATGAAATCAAGACACACATAGTTTGAGACTTGCACAATAGTCGAGAGGCATTTCTGTTCAGGCATGAAAACGGTGATGCAATACACAGCTAGTGAAGCATTAATGCGACTGTCTTGATGCATGCTCAGTAGTCCAGGTAAGAAAATCAAAGATGGTTGAATCAGTTCATCTGGACACAACGTTTATTGACAGATATGTTCCATCACTCAACTAAGTGACCCCTTCGGTCTAAACTGACTGCAGGTATCCCCACCCTTATAAACAATACAGTACAGTACAGTTGCCTAACAACAGAAACCAACGACCAGCTTCATATGCAGATATGGGTGTGACCTTTAACTAGAGTTTCAAAGGCCATGTGTCCTATTCACAGAGGATTGGGGAGTAGCTGAAATCACAGCATTGTAAGATGGCGACAGATGTATAACGACCAAAACCAACGAAAGCTGTGATTGCAACTATTCCCCAATCCTCGGTGAATAGTACACATGGCCATCAAAACTCTAGTTAATGGTCACACCCATATTTACATATGAAACTGGTCGTTGGTTTCAGTCGTTAGGTAACTATATTACTGTATTATTTATAAGGGTTGGGGATACCTACAGTCAGTTTAGACTGAAGAGGTCACTTAGTTGAGTGATGAAACGTATCTGTCAAAAACCTTTCTATCCAGATGAACTGATTCAACCTTCTTTGATCATTAATGCGACTAAAAATGGAAATGATAAAGACAAACTTCCCTCTAAAGACACACTGCAGGTTGTCATATGGATAATCCTGTAGTACACACAGTATGTATGATCTTTACTCAGGGTACTTCGGATGCTAAACATGTTATCAAGATGAGGACTCAGCTGACAAAGATAGACACGGCGGCAACATTATTTAATACCGTTGCTGCATGAAACCGAACAATGACCAAAAAAAAAAGAAAAAGAAGAGCATGTTGACTTGACAACACATATGGCACGTCATGGCAAACAATGAGTTGTATGGAAGTGACGCACTAATGGAGGCGCAGTCCCAAAAGAAAGATGAGTTTCACCACAACAGAGAACAGCCTACTGTTTTTCGTCTCACCCTTAGGTGCTAGAATGGTTATGTGATGTCTCATCAGTGCTACCGGCCACAGGGGCGGCTGCCTCAACTGACTCTGATTTGTTAGGCATCGTGTCCGACCGTGACACTTTGCTTTCAGGAGAAACTCTGCACACATGAGGATTAATTACAAGTTAACAGGGGAAATAAGAAAGGAAGGAAGGAAGTAGGGAAGAAAGAAAAATACAAAAGGAAAAAAGAAAGAAAGCCACTTTATTTTGTCATTGCATGGTTACAATGAAATGTGTTCTCTGCATTTAACCCATCCTATTGTATCTGAGCAGTGGGCAGCTGCAGCGCCCGGGGACCAACTCCAGTTCTTCTTTCCATTGCCTTGCTCAGGGGCACAGACAGGAGAATTAACCCTAACATGCATGTCTTTTTGATGGTGGGAGGAAACCCACACAGACATGGGGAGAACATGCAAACTCCACACAGAAAGGATCTGGGACGGCCTGGGGTTCGAACCCAGGACCTTCTTGCTGTGAGGCAACAGTGCTAACCACTGGGCCACCATGCAGCCCAACAAAAGAATGAACAAAAGAAAAAAAAACAAAGGAGAGAAAAAATCAAGAAAGAAATGAGAGAAAGAAAAAATAAAAAGAGAAAGAAGGAGGGAAGGTGGAGGGTCAGAGGGAGGACATCAACACATCTACATTCATCATGAGCTGGACATTAGTTTCAGGCCACACAGCGAGCGTAAAACAACATTCCTATATATAAATCACCTCCTAGCAAATACAGGCAAATATTATGATAGCATCACTCATGGTTCAACTTAAGCATTCGAAAACAGCTGCTGCTTAAGTGTTAGAATAGGGAGAGGAGAGACAAAGGACAGAGAGCAGGGCTGCAATTTAGCAGCAGGAGGAAGACAGACACAAAACAGGCTTTGAGTATCACTGCAGCAACCGTCATAAAAAAAGAAAACAGGGATGGCATCCCCATGTGTGCCAGCTTTGGTGCATGGGAAAAAGCAAAAACAAAAACAGTATTTACTGTATCTGCATGATGGCAACCAGCATTGTCTTTGGAATTGTAAAGTGCTTTGAGTGGCTGTTGCAGCTAGAAAAGCACTATATAGGATGCAACTTGATTGACTGATTGATTGACTAGTTGATAGCGTTAAAGCTACACTATGCAATTATTCCAAATGAATTAGGTTTTCTTGAGTTTATGCGGAGCAAATTGCACCCACTGTTGATTCAATATACCAAATAGTTTTCCTGCTATTATTGCTCACAAACGCTTGGTTTGTCACTAACAAGCAAAACTGGCTCAAGCATGCTAAGGAAGGACAAGCACTAATGTGTCTTCGGTAGTTTTTAATAGGATAACACATGGGCGTAGACACACAAATAGACATTTTGGCATCAAGCCTTTGTCACATTGTGAGTGTCGCTCGCAGCCAACAAGCGCCGCTACCATGTCGATCTTGCATAATGCAGCTTTAAAGCTGAGGGAAGTGGTAAAAAGGTGTTGTTGGGGAACCTGAGATACTAATTCACACTGTCTTTAGCAATCAGCAACATGTTGTGGTGATTCAAAGAGAAAGACAGTGTCAGAATTCATCTTAAAAATTTGCTGGACAGTCACAGTGGAAGACAGGACTTGCAGATGTTTTGCAAATTGTGACATGACTGAATGAATTTGACCTCTCTTTTTCAGAGGGATAGCTCAGTGGTCATGCCGGAGATTTTCTGTGTTGCCATTGCTTGCCAAGCTCTACATTGAGGACTGGGTGAAGTACTGAAACAGACGACTTATTTTACCTGTTGTGTGTGGGACTGCGGCTGTAAGGTGCAGCATGTGCTCCATTGTGTGGGTACTGAGGTGCATCTGGCATGTCATAGTCTGACAATCCCACGGCTAGCTGGTTACGCCAGTTCCCTGTACTGGCCACCGAGGACACTACAAACGAAATGGAAAGAGAAAAAAAAAGGTAAGTTCACGGCATGGTGTGCCTCAGTAGTAATTGTTTTGTGTTGTCGTTGGAAACATTCTGAGGCTCGTCTTCACATCAACACTTGCTTCAAGTGTTGCAAAACAAACAATCACACCTCATAGGTCAGATTAGAATATTATAGCTAAAAGCTACTGCAGTAATGTTGTTGGCAAAACTTAACCCCCAAAGTTCATGTTTGCATTACATTATTGTAAATTTACAGTAAATAATTCGATTTTAAAGTGGGGTATTATGGAAAACAAGATGTTTGCTGTCAGCAATGAGTACCATTTTGAAGCTTTCACAGCACAAATAATGTCTGTTTCCCCATCTTTTTTATATGCTCAAATAGGGCGATGTCACACTGGGAACAATCGGCCCAGATTTTGCATAAAACTGCTCATGTCAACAGCAAGGCCTCTGGCTGAACAACCATTGTTTTTGTCAAAGGAGGGGGCGGGGCTGACGTTATTGCCAGCCAATCAGAGTAGCAGCTCGAGCTACTCATCAATAATGGACTTACTATGTAAATGACCCCCCCCCCAAACAGCCTGTTTCATTAGAGGTGGGTGTGGAGCACTGGAAAACAAACAACTTTTTTGTTTTTTTTTAAATGTCACATGTTTTTTCATTATGGATCAGATAATAGGATTCTCATACTTAATGAAATGCCCCGAAAAAGATTTATTCCAGGTTGACTGATGTGTTGACTAAACAGTCTCCATCAAAACCACAGAAATTTGGTCAAAATGTCAACCCAAACATGCTCAAATAAATCTGTTTTAGAGCATTTGATTTACTGTACAGCTCCTATTTCTCTGATCCATTTTGACTTTTTTGACTCTGCACCTGAAGAAAATGTTTGGTGTGCATGCATCTCACAAACATATAATAGTTATACCAATTTGTCAAAAAAGTATATAAATACTCTTAAAGAAACACAGTTTTTGAGAGAAAGAAGACTAAAGTCAATGTTTTTGGGTAAAACTTCCTGTTTTGCTAGGTCTCCTTGATTTTGGCTTACCTGAAGAGTAGGATGTGGCCCGACTGGAGTGACTGAAGGGAGTGGGCATGGTCTGATAGCCCAGGCTGAGTTGAGAGCCACTGTCGAAGTCATAGCCGGCCAACATCCCTCGTCCTGCCTCCTTATGGCCACCGCTGCGTTGGTACCAGCCCCGCAAGTGCTCTGCTACCAGTGCCTTCTGCATGTTTTTGGCCAGCAGCTCATTCCTGGGGCCTTGCCTGCTCCTTGGCGGCCGCATTGTGGCATAGGGGTTCTGGGAAAGACCATCGGCTCGGTCGCTGCTGTACTGCCTATATCTGTCATGTCCATTGTAACCATTCATTTGATAAGAAGGGTTGACATTGTAGTGGCCCTCGACTTCATTCTCATACACATAGGCACCATTGGAGTAAGGCTCCATATCCGGACAGGGGTAGCCGGCTACGTAGTAGGCACTGGGTGCATAGTGTGCTGGGGACTCGTATCCATAACTAGAACCGGAATGGTGTTGGACCAAATTGGGCATGCTTCCCGTATTCCCGTACACTTCCACTCTCCTGTGTAGATGATGCAGATTTGGGGTTCGGGAGTCCAGTGTACAGTAGTGGGGGTTGGCTGCTCCACAATAGTCCAAACTGGACTGACTGGTGTAGGAAGAGCAGTCCTCTAGGGCTTCTGTGCTGTTGCTGCGGTGGGCCGGTGACATGGTAAACGCGGGCTTTTCTGAGTCTGTGTCCTTTCTTGGTTGAGGCTGGGACTCTAGACTCCCACTGCGATGCCTGAAGCAATAAGAAGCACCCTCTGACCTGGAAGGGGAAGGGTGAAACACCACAAGTCAAGTTAAAGGAAAAGTGTAAATGTTTTTGCGCTTTTTATCAACTCTCTCACACTTCCAATGTTGTCTTCCTCCAAGAACTCACTTCTTGTGGGATTTCAGAGCAAAACAACTGGTTAGAAGTTGATATCTACTATATCGTTCAATGATTGATATCTTGGCTCTTTAGACTCACCTCATTTAGGGCTAGGCGATATGGACCAGAAATTACATCTCGGTATTTTTAGGCTGAATGTTGATACACGATATATATCTCAGTATTGTCTACGAAGTGGGCTAAATGTTCAATTGTAAGTCAAAGCCACATGTGAGATGTCACAGGCACTTTTATTAAAATATGAAACAGATGAAAATAAAATGCAAAGACCGGGTTTCCTTCCCTGTTTTAAAATATACAGCTGCACAATATATCAACATGTAAATGAAAACTGATCTAAAATAAATAGTCTATATTAAATAAAAATAGGCCTATCTCTGAGAATGCATGGATTCAGTTTAATAACTTTGTAGGAGGAAAAAAGATACAGACCTGCCAAGCCCTGAATTCCCCTAAAATTGCATATATTTGCATTTAAAATGAGTTTTAGATCAATTGCACAAAAAAAGTTGTGATAAGATCTACCTCAAATGACTATGGGTGGCCAAAATGGCCACTCATAATTTGCGCATGATCATGCGCGTCATGTCACTTTTTATGACATGTGTTGGTCGCATCATTTCCTGCGCAAAGTTCATTCCTCTGTCCTAGAAACACACTAGCATTGTCCAGTGCAGAGTAATAGTCTAAACTTGAATTTTGATTGTTTCCAACATATCTGGGTACAGATGCCGTTTCAGATGCACCATGACTACCGCCGAAGCGTCGCAGTATTTACAGGCGTTGGACAGCGGCCATTTTAAATTGTTTGAAAGTAGTATTAAAACTTGTGAAAATGTTCATTTTGGTGTCAGTTTCTTAACAGACATACTGACATATGTAATGCATTAATATCTCAATTGGGTATTTATCTTGACAGAATATAGAGGTTAAAAACCATGGCGGTCAAAATGACCACCCACAGTCGTTCCAGTCGTTTTTTGGGACTATTTCGATATTTATTGTCAGTTCTTTTTTTACATTTCACGTTTTATAGGCTTTGTTACGTTTGTTAGATTAGCAATATGTGTTTTCTGTTTCGTTTTTCAGGTAATATTTTAACTTGTTAAATTTTGCTATTCAAGTTCGACCATGTCTCTCTGAAGTTTAAATTGTTCAAATATAGTATTATAGTCGTTAAGATATTAATTTTGGTGTCAGTCGTTTCCTAACAGATATACTAACATATGTAATGCATTAATATCTCAATTGGGTATTTATCTTGACAGACTATAGAGTTAAAAACAGGCCGTCAATTTGACCGCCCATGGTCGTTTTAGGTATAGGAGGGAAATCCCGGTTGTTCTAGTGTTAAGAAATGGGTTATGTATTTTAACGCAACATTAAACTATATCAGTATAAACGGTATTGTCTCATCCTATATCTTGTTTGAAAATGTATCGAGATAACGTAAAAAGTTGATGCCCTAATCTCATTACATTATGAGCCTGTTAGTGCCAAAAAAGGGCTCTTTTAGCAGCCGTTATTTGGTGAAGGATTACATTGCACCTGGTGCGCTCGCAGCTAGCTTGCTCAATACTGAGTCAATTTAAATGATTCTGCTACCCATTGCTCAGTATGACTCCAACATCAGGGGGGGGAAAAGGCTCGAATTAAAAAAACAGAACTTTCCTTTAAGCTTTCAATTAAAAAAATGAAAGAAATTGATCTGAACTCATTGGTTTAAAAAAAAAAAAGATGCCATTTTGGGAGCGAGGTTAGGTTGAGGGTGGGGATGCTGAAGGTATGGTCATGCAAGCAGTTGGAGTAAGGTTAGATGAGAGGGATCTGCATGGGTGGGTAGTAATGCTTGGGAAAGAGATCACACCTGAGCTGGCTGCTGCTGTAGGCATTGCGGGTCATGACCGGGGTAGGAGGCATGCTGCGTGGATCTCTGAGAGGCCTGGGGAGGGTTTTATAGGGGCTACTGTGGGTGGAGGAGACGTCTCTGGGACTCTGGCAGTAGTGGGAGGGCTCCTGGCCTTCAAAAGCTAATCTGAAAGGGTGTGATAGTGGAAAGACTTGTTTGAAAAACAAAACCCTGATTGAAAGGTCAGAAAAGGAATGGCACTGCAAACATAACACTGCAAAAATGTGTGTGACTTAAAACAACATCAAAATGGCTTTAAAACAACTTGCTCTTGGAACTCATAGCTTTTAAAGCAGTTACAGGATAGATAAATGAATGAGAAGGGTGAACTAATGCCCCCAACCTGCTGAGGTTCTTGTGATGGTGGTTTTCCCTCGGTGATCCCTGTCTCTCCACATCATACTCCGTCGCAAGTGAACGCAGAGGGCTAAGCTGAGGGGAGCCTTGGACCGAACGTGACCGCGGCCTTTGGCTGGCAATGTCGGATTCATCTGGAAACAAGGGAAACCCATGATAGTGACACTACAGCGAGTACAGACAACCTTACAAAAACTGGTTTTAATATTCTTGCACATTGAGTGGAGGATATTAAAGGGACATACTGGTGTTTTTGTATGTTTTAGCCCAGTCACTACAAATTATGTACACTTTACATTACTTGTGACCACAAGCCATTCCGGTCACTGCTCCACCCCTTCTGTTGATCCAGGGAGGGCTGCAGACTACCACATGCCTCCTCCGATACATGCGGAGTTGCCAGCTGCTTCTTTTCACCTGTCAGTGAGGAGTTTCACTAGGGGGATGTAGCATGTGGGAGGATCATGCTATTCCCCCCAGTCCCCCCCCCCCAAACAGGCACCCCGACCGACCAAAGGAGGCACTAATGCAGTGACCAGAACACATACCCACATTCGGCTTCCGCACCCGCAGACACGGCCAATTGTGTCTGTAGGGACCCCCAACCAAGCCAGAGATAACACGGGGATTTGAATCGGTGAGCCCCGTGTTGGTAGGCAACAGAATAGACCGCTACAGCGCTCCCCGAACGCAGTATTTTAGATTTTTGCATGTGTTTTTCCAACCTTCCAGGCAGTCACTGGTTCCCATTCATTTCAGTGCGGTATGAAAATCAACATGCAGTGACATGTAACTTGCTTGAGAAAAGTAATCCATCACAGCAAACATTATGTCGCTGTTACTTGTTCATCGAAGTTACGTTCTCGTTGTTGGGTAATACAGTTAACTGACTGTAAAGTTGTTCGGCATGGTGCATTCATGGCAGCTCAACAGAAGCTACAACTGAGAAGCTACAGCAGGATGTCTCAGCCAGAGAAAAGTCCCTGGAAAAAAATGGTTTTACAAACTAAAATCAAACGTCCACGACAACAGAAATGTTAGCTGAAGAAGCAGGTAATTTTAAGGTGATATAGCGCCTGAATGTGTATATCAAAGAAAGTAGGGAAATCGGGTAGTTGTTCAAAAATCTAAAACACTATCGTATGTTTTGGAAAATGGTCGGCAGCGATGTAAAGTATATGTGATTTGTAGTAAATGGGCTAAAACATGAAAAAAATATCCCAGTGGTATGGCCCTATAATCAGGCTATCCCAGTCCACTTGTTTCATCACACCAGAATGTGTGATGTTTTACTCACCATCATCCAACGGTAGACTAGAGAGGGAACTGCAGTCTGAGCGGATGAGTTCATCTGGAGAAAGGAGTAAAAATCCAAGTGACTGTGTTATTTCCCTGAAAGAGGCTGACCCCTTAGGTCAGAGTCAGTCTTGTTAATATTCAAACTGACAACTTGCTTCATACCTGCGATGATCACTGAGGCTCTCTGGGTCGGCTTCTTCCCCTTCTTGATTCTGTACTGGTTCATTTCGTCCTCTATCTGCTGGAGTTTGTGCATGGCATCCAGACAGTTTCTTCTCCTCTTCTTCTTGACTGTTTTACACAGTTCGGCTTCATTTGCCAACTTTTTAGCCGCTTCTACAATCTTCTGCTGCAGTGCAAACCTGCTCTCCAGATTTCTTAGGTAGGGGTCCTATGTGTGTGACAGAGGCAGCACACCCACAAAGACGATACTGAGCAAACAGCATTCAACCAAACACTATTTAGACATGTAATAGTTATTGTTGCTGACTGATTTCGTTACCTCTAAAACTAGTTTCACAATTGCGTGGAGGATGGTTTTACGTCAGTGACATGTTATTAATGTAACCTTCAGATATTTCAGATGTATCTGATGTAGTCCATCCAGTTATGAATTAAAAAATAATGCATTTGCACACTTGGAATTGTGTCATGCAGGAAAAAAAGTAGAACAAGATGGGTTATTGGATTCTATTAAAGCTGAAATCCGTGATTTTTCTCCCTTATTAAATAGTTATACCATCCATCTGGAGTATGGGGTCAGGTAACATAATACTAACTGGCATCTTTACCATGGTTGGTGACACTCTATATATACTGTTGTTGAAATTTTTGACTGGGTAGGAGGAACGCTGGTGCAGCGGCAAACATGTTCCTACTCAAACAGGAATGAAATGCGATGACAATGTGGCGATGCTCCTGTTGGACTGGTAATCTACCAATTTTACAATCAGCATCATAATACAACAGTGTCCCCATACAGTTTGACGTTTCCTGCGTTAGCTTTAGTCCAAGGATGCCATTTGTCCAAGGGTGGGAACTGTTTAAAGCTGAGCTGATGGCACACACATGACAAATGGATGCTACACTTTGTTTGTAGTTCTCCCTGTGAGAGGGAGGGACAGATTGGCGAAATCACGGATTTCAGCTTTAAAGTGCAATGGTTCAATACAGACCTCATTGTAGGGGAAAAGGTCGTCTAACTTGAAAGCGGTGCCAACTCGTCGTCTGACCTGAGGGGGTCTTTCGCCAGCAGACAGGGGGTACTCCTTTGGCAGCTTTCCTGTAAGCTCCTGAGAACATAAAAAAAGCAAAACATATCCCCTGACAGTTAACCAAACTGCAAATAGCCGGAGTGACAGTTCAACTGCAGTCATTCAACTGACTGGTCTGAAAAAGAGTTTGTCTAACCGAGTGAAAAAGGCTGGATGCTGTTAGCCTGCGTCAGATGAGACAGCCCTGTCCAGAGACCAGTGCTCCAAAAAAAAAAGTGATTACTCACTGCCTCCCTCAGACAGATTTTCTTAAGCTCTTTTGTTTTCTTTGCCAGAATCTCTTGGATCTCCTGTTCTTTTTTCCTCAGCTCAGAAATTTTCTCTTTCTTCTGTTCTTCACTCACTTCCGAGTCTGCAGATCCTGTACAAAAGATATGGTGGCCTGTTAAATTAACCAGCACAGTGTACAGCACTGTCATATCACAATTGCTTTATCATATTGAGGTTGAGGTGATGAACACATGTGAGAACAAATAACTGTTCACATCATTCGTGAAAATGTTTGAAAAGGGGCATCCAGGTAGCATGGCAGTCTATTCTGTTGTCTACCAACATGAGGATCTCCAGTTTGAATCCCCGTGTTACCCCCGGTTTAGTCGGAAGCCGGATGTGGGTATGTGTCCTGGTCGCTGCACTAGCGCCTCCTCTGGTCGGTTGGGGCGCCTGTTCGGGGAGGAGGGGGAACTGGGGGCAATAGCGTGATCCTCCCACATGCTATGTCCCCCTGACGAAACTCCTCCCTGTCAGGTGAAAAGAAGCACCTGGCGACTCCACATGTATCGGAGAAGGCATGTGGTAGTCTGCAGCCCTCCCCGGATCGGCAGAGGGGGTGGAGCAGCGACCGGGACGGCTCGGAAGAGTGGGGTAATTGGTCAGATACAATTGGGGAGGATAAGGGGGGAAAGTTAAAAAAAAATGTTTGAAAATATTGAGAATTTAAGAACTCAGAAAGCAAATTTGTTGAGAATTGGGGAAAATGGATTCTGTTACACCTTTAAGACCAGACTTTGTGGGAACAAGTTCTATTGTGGTTACAGAAAAAAAGGGGATCATATTTTATGTCTATTTTTCTGAAAATATTTTTGTACTCTAATTGCCTTGTTGAATACACTTGTATTTCAAAATTAATGAAAAAGAAAAAAATAAATGTTTGACAATACTTAACGCTAACCAACCTGTAGACACCAGGCTTCCATTGCTGGCCATTATGAGGTTGTTCTTCAGCCCTGTGTCTCCCAGTCTGGTTATCTTTGACCCGGCATGCTCTGTGAGATCCATGGCAAGTTCCTCTAAACTTCTTGTTGTGCCTAATTTGGCCTAAAGGGGACGAGGAAATGGAGATGAAGACCTCAGAGTCGGAGGTGCAACACTGCAGTTAAGTTTGGAAAATAGCAGTTAATACGACTGAAACGCTTACTTTGCTTTGCTTTCTGTCCAAGTAGAACTGGTGTTGACTAATGGCCATGACCCATATGATTTTGATCAGAGAATGACTGGCGTACCACGTGTGGATGAGCAGGCCTGTCTGCCCAAAGGTGCGCTTGGTCACCGCCCTCCTTGACAGACACATAGCAAAGGAAACCATGGGGTGAGTCACATTGTGATGCACCGTTCCAAATGGCGGTAAGAGATGAATAGTTAAAAAATGAATGTTCAGTTAAATGGATTGCATGCTACAAAAGGGCATACTTTAAAAAAAGAGGTTCACGACTGGTTATTAATTAGTTTATCAATGGTTAATAACTCCTTTATGAATTGTTATAAATCAGTCATAAGATGTTATAATGCATTAATAAGAATACATTTTGGGTTGCCAGGTTTGGAACTCACATGTTAGCAATACAAACAAGTCTCAATATACATTCTCTCAGAAACCATGTGATTAGACGACTATAGCCGAACCACTAACTGCTACTTAATTGTAACCTGAAACATAACCGCTACCTAACCTTAACCTTAAACTTAACCATTACCTAACCTCTACCCTAAACTTAACCATTAGCTAACCTTTACCCTAAACTTAACCATTAGCTAACCTTTAACCTCAACGTAACCATTAGCTAACCGTAACCGTAACCGTAAACTTGAACTTAACTATTACATAACCTTTACCCTTAACTTAACCATTGCCTAATCTTTAACCTAAACTTAACCATTACCTAACCCTAACCCTAAACTTAATTACTACACGACCTTAACCTCAATCTAGACTACCATTAACCCAAAACTTAACTACAACTTTATCTTAAACCTAAATTTAAACATGGTAACCCCAGTTGCCATCGCTCCTGCATGAAAATCAGCTTTTGCATATGCTTGCCAAGACATTTTCAAGTCATGTTATTTGTTCACCGCTCGTTGAGAAAGAGCACGAGTCGTCAGGCCTCGTCAGTCACATGGTTTCTGAAAGAATTGTCTACGAAGACTCTTGTGGGCTCTCAACTGGGCAACTCCAAAAGTCCTTTTATTGATTTGTTATAATATCTTATTACTGATTTGTGACAATAAATGAATTCTTAGCACTAATAAAGTAATTAGTCTTCACCTATAAACCCTTTACAAAGTATGCCTCACTATAAAGTGGTATCATTTAAGCATTCAAGTCAAAGGTAAAGTAAGCCAAGCATCAATTTGTCAATATGAGCAAATGGACAAATTGGGGATTATAAAAACTGCACCAAACAAAGGATCACTTTGCTCACCTGTGTGGATCATTAACCTCTACAGCAAATTTCTTTTCCCTAAAGTAGAGATTTTCAAGCTGCTTCCACTGGTATAGCTGAGAGCAAAAGCAAACAAATAAATAAATAAACAACACATAATTGGCACAATGTGGGGAATAAAATGTGTTAACTAGAATGACTTCTGCCATCATGGCTTAGTTTCGGGGCTGGTGTAATTCCAGCAATCTTCCCTATGGTTTTAATGCAGCCATTTCAAAACCTCTTGAACAGTTATGAATACTACTGTGTAATTTGTAATTTGGTAGCTTTGATTATTGTGCCTGGCTGGCATGAAATAAACTATCATGGGAAAAAAAATCAAAAGCACAGCTGTTTAGCGTGGTGTGCCTTAACCACAATCATTATAAAAAGCCAGACTGTAACATGAACCATCATTATACTTCAGGGCCGCGTGTCTCGCCAAGTCTGCAATAATGCAGGTGGAAGAACAGAGAGGAATGCCACAAGGGGACATTACACAAAGACTCATCACAACGCGCTGCGCTGCATGGCTCATCATAGCCCTCCCAAAATCGCCAGGTGCCCACCGACTGCAGCCAGATATGAGAAATCTGCTTTAGTACTTGACTCAGTGTATGTCTGGAGGTGGTCTGAAAGAAACCCTATGCAGACCCACCAGCACCTGCCTTCATGTGGTGGTTTTGTCAAGGTAGCTACGAGTTTACAGCAAGCACCAAGAAAAAGAAAATCACGATTTTATGTTAATGCTTTGGTATTGCATTCGGACACTGCAATTAACATTTTGTGTAAGAATGCGATTGCAAATTCAACATTCATTTAACGTTTCATGACTATGACCGGACACGCGGCCACTGTGTGTTACTATAAAAAACCAACTCTGACAGTTCGAACGTCTCAACACATCACAGATATATTTTTCGGCTGTTTTTCCTCTTTAAAAAAAAAAGGGGAAAACAGCCTCCGGCATTTGCAAACTTACTTTTGGAGGTGGAAATCCGGTAACACTGGGGAATGTAGCATCAAGTCTTACCAACAGAAGCTGAAGATGTTCACACGCCTCGTTTCTCAAGCAGCTGTTTTTTAATCCTCCCTGACCAGTTGTTTTTACCACAGACAAATATTTTGTGAGGTCTCCTGTCAGCTCCCAACTCGTCTGCTCAGGTATTCTCAGTAGGAAACGCCCTGATCCTGCCTCTCTCCCTTTGACATCACAGACTCACACTCCTTCCACGCCTCTGCACAACACAACTGCTCCTCGCCAGAAAACCTTTTAACACATGGTCGAACACTGCGGGCCAGATTCAATAAGTTATGCAAGAACTTGAGTCTTCACCAAGAGCACAACTGGAAATAAGAAAGTCTCTTCTTTTTTTTCTTCTTATCTGTACTGCTCTGAACTTAAACACGTGTTTGCTTACAGCCCTGCAGCCTTTTCTGTGCTCACCTACTCAGGCATATACTGTAAATTGTGAACTTAACAACAGAGCTGACAGATCACAAACAGTTGACGGGTGTTTCCCCACTGGTGTCATCTCACGCCCTGAAACAACGCCAATGGAACAAGAAAAGCAGGTTGATGTGTCATACCATCTTGATCGATGCCTGCTGCGAGACCAACTTTCTAGTCGTCAGCTGTGCAGATACTATAATCAAAGATGCGTTTTTACCATAATTAATGGATGAACGTGGGGACATTATCTGCCAAGTTACAGCATCAAATGTTCTCTCACTTTCTGGCATCACTTCTATTGCACTTACATAAGGGTTTCTACAGACTGATATTTCCTCGGCTTTTTCAAGTCTGATCAGGCCCAACCCATGCAGGACTGGAATAACTGATGAATGCATCAGAACATATTGCATGCTGAATCACCACGCTGTGTGAAGCAAGCACAATCCTAATTCACACCCTGTTTAATCATGCCCACGCTCCATCGACAGACAAGTGAGGCAGAGAGAAAGTGGTGGCCGTTTTAGAGAGGGGGGGGGGGGGGACCTGGTGTTTCAATCTAACATATTCACCTTTCTTGGTTTCAGTTTGTCCTGCAGATCGTACTGGCCAATGCCTTTGTAGCTGATCCCAAGCCACCATGGGATCCCTTGTTTGTCCTGTGAAGCGAGAGGGAAATTTGACGGCCGGCCGATTCAAACTTAGGCGCAACGGCCACCGTGTCCTGTAAAATTAATTCAGGAGTCTTACCTTTACTTCATAGTAATGGACACCATACGTGGGCAAGGTTTCCACCAAAGTCAAATACCTAAACAGAAAACAGTTTTTTTTTCTTTAATATTATTCAATCCACCATCTGTTTTTAACAACATCTGTATGTGGTTTATCTTGGCCGTCTGAAAAAGGAATGTGATCTCTTAAAGATGCCGGCACACTATGGTGAATCACAATAACTCAACTGGACAGCCAGTACCATGATAGGGGTTATTGATTTCTATCAGTGGGCGAGAAAATGAGCAGCAAGGTGGATGGATACACAGACAGAGAAAGAGAGAGAGAGAGAGAGAGAGAGAGAGAGAGAGAGAGAGAGAGAGAGAGAGAGAGAGAGAGAGAGAGAGAGAGAGAGAGAGAGAGAGAGAGAGAGAGAGAGAGATGTTAGGAAAGATTTATGAAGTCCTGGCCAGATTGTGTCCCTTATCTTATAACTCGGGGTAAACAAAATACCGAGGGTGCCCTCATTGTTTTTCCAATACTCACTGCACGATGGCCTGTCCACGGGAGACGCCTTTCAGCTGTCTGTAGTGTTCAATCACCCGGTCCTCACTGTAATGTGACATTTGAGATGGCACCTTTTTAACTCTGAAGGAGCTGCATGCCATCGCTCTGGTGACGGGGCCTCGGCATGAGTTTTTTTTTAATTGCATGTGCATGTGGCATCTTGTTAAAGATGGTCATCTATTTTATTCTGAGTATACGGGCCATTTACAAGATGTAACATATTCGATATTTCCAACATGCATACCAGTATGCAAGTGATGGATGCTCCTTGAGCACTTTGGTGGGAAGAGTTGGAAGCTTCTTTAGGTCAGCTCTGGTGTTTTCATCACTGGGAGAGAAAAATATAAAGAAAACACACCACACAGCCGGTTTAATAGTACAACAAGGCAGTTATGGACAGGAACTCAGGCGAGCAAGTTCAGCGTCCTCTTTCACATCTTTCCTTAAAACTGACCTCTTTATCAAGGCCTCGTCTTAGTGGTCATCTCCTTATATTTCTCCTCTATTCTATTCTCCACTGCGTTATCTATTTGTATTTTCACATTTTACCGTAGTATTATTTCTCCATTCTGTTATTTTCAATCATTTATATTTTTACCATTCTTATTGTTTTTATACTGTGTTTTGGAAAACACTGTGTAGCCTTGTTTAGAAAGTGCTGTATAAATAAAGTCTGCTGTTGTTGTTCAAAGAAAGTTGAATCAGTTCATCTGGATACAACGTTTATTGTCTGATACGTTTCATCACACTATCTGTAAACAAACGTTGTATCCAGATGAACTGATTCAACTTTCTGTGATTTTCTTACCTGGATTATTGAGCATGCATCAAGACATGTTGTTGTTGTTGTTGTTGTTGTTGTTGTGCATTGGTTTAGTTCATTTTGTGAACTATACCATGGCCTTTTGGGGGGGGGGTCACTTTTTACATTGGGGTTTGCGTCAGTGATTTATTGGTAATAAAACATCTGTTATGCAAGCATAGGAATACTGGCTCCGTATCAGCAGATCTGCTGCTCAGAGTCAAATATCTAAACAAACATCATCTACGACATGACACGGCCAGACGGAGGAGAGAGCAGTCATTTCCTAGCAAACTAGAAATGGGTCGGTTTAATCCCAAAGCCATGTTGAAATAAGGAAATGCTTCTCTTGTGCTCGGTTTGTTCCACCATGTTTGAATGGTGACGGTAGGAGAAACACATCTTCATAGTGAATGACTGATGGCTCACCCCCATTAAAATTACACAGTGTGTGGGGGGAGGAGGGGGGGCCTGTGACGACCTGGCGGCTTGTCCAGGGTGTCTCCCCACCTGCCGCCCAGTGACTACTGGAATAGGCTCCAGCATCTCCACGACCCTGAGAACAGGATAAGTGGTTCAGATAACAGATGGATGGATTTTTAACTGAAGACTGCATGTACAGCATACTGTATTGCTATAAAACAAAAACAATAAAGAAATGCAGATGGCAAAATAGCGCCAAAAAATGTTTGGTAGTTAATCTTTTAGAGACATCCCCGAACATTTCCCAGATGGTGTTTTCAGGGGAGCTCCAGTCTTTCCACAAGTGACTCCTGATTTAATTATTGAGCTCTCAAGGTCTATAGTTGTATGGCGTATCTTCTGAATATTAATCATCAGCTCTAGAGATGCCTAAACATGAGCTGGGAAAGGATTTGGTGAAATGAGAGGTGATGAATCTAGCCTCAAACCATCCCACGGGGAGTGCAGCTGGAGTGTGAGCCAGGTGGCAATGTGCACAAAGAGCGTCTTCATAACTGTGTTCAAAAATAACGACGAGAACAGCTGCGTTGAACAAAGTCCCAGACACCAGAGTAGATCCTCGCTTTGAACACACGGGCCTCCGTCTGCATTCTGACGTTCATTAGCTAGCTGGTGCAAGCTTCTCAGCGCTCTGTGGAAGGTCAGAGAAGAAACCCCGGTGCCCTCGCACAAAACTGCTACCGATCTCTGCGGCCGGCAGAGACACAAATGGACTATTGAAGACCTCTGCTAAGAGCTCATTATTCACGTGTCCTGAGGATGCGAAATACCTGTTACTTAGACGATGATGTGCTCTTACCTTGTGTAGTCTCCTTTAGCCTCCTAGCAACACAGAAAGAAAGCCTGTTATTAGATTACGACAGGCCTGTTTTCACTGGAGCTAATGTACTCGTGTGCCAGGCACCAACCTGCAGAGCGTTTGCAGCTAATTTGAAGACGTTTTCACTTTCCACCTCTATAATCCCCTGAGAGGAATAAAAGAGATTAAACAGAAGTTTAGCACTTGGCAAAAATGACTCATCAGAAACTGAAGCCAAAATTTAGCAATTTCTGCTAAAAAAAAACCCACAAAACAAGTAGAATAATCTGCCAGTGCGGTAAAATATTTCCACCGTGTGAGATTTTTTTAAAACGAGATGAAATCGCGTGAATATAAAAAAGTGAAATTTCCATTGAGACGAGTTAAACTGACTTTAGAATGTTCTCTCCAGTCTGAAGCACCACTTATTAAATTTAACCCTGCAATTATTGGACCAAACCACTCAAAGCAGTTCTCCACAAGAGGCTATCTTGTTTTCTAAAAATGCCCCCCCCTTTTTTTAAGGGTAAATATGTGTAAAATTAGATAAGATAGGACAAGATGAATATTCTTAAAAACACATCAATTAATCTTTCAGTCCTTTCTTAATGAGTCAGACTTGTGCAGACAAATTGTTTTTTTCCGCGCAGAATGCAGATGATCTAATACATTAGCCAGGCTGCTGTGTAATGAGCAAGATTTTCTGGTTCGACGGACTAATCTGCTGTGGTGACTAAACTACAGCAGCCAACATATAACCTTGAAATGAGCCTGTGTTGAACTGCCTGTCTACAGAAAAGGAGCACCCTGCAGCCATTGTCTGACTGGATTGGGAATTGAGAGATTGCTTCGAGGAGCCGGAGACAATGACTCATCAGGACGCTCTCTGACCCTCCGAGAGACAAACATTAGAAGGAGTAATTCTTCCTCCTTCCCCTTGAAACACCTGAGTAATGAGACCCAATCACTTACATTGTGGACGGCAGATTTTGCATTCAGGAAGAACAGCTCCACTGTTATGATGTCCTTCAGCTGAGTGATGTTTTCCACGTAAAACCTTGAAGCAGGGTGGTTTACAATTAACAAAGAGAGGGGGAAAATACAATATTTCTTGTCATTTTGTGGCAATATGCTCTCATTATTTACTAAAACACTCGGCATACTGTGTATGATGCACAAGACAAGATAAAACAGATTGACGTTCACGCCCCGATGCGGTGTTGCATACATGACTGCTCTCTGGTGGGGGGGTATGAGAATTGCATGGGGAGGTAAACCCTTACCTGACCAGAAAGTTGAGGGCAATGGGTCCAGTCTTCTTGGAAAAGTCGTGCTCGAGAACTCGGCGGTCCAGCTGCAACCACTTACACTGACCACTGTGAGAGTAAATACACAGAGGTGTCAGATAACCCCCTTGTGCACACGTGCAAATAGATACGCACATAAACACTTGCACATATGCACAACTACATAAATACACACTACATAAAACAACAACCCTGCAAAAACAGATCCACTGTTTACATACTTGTCGTCGATAAACGTTAGTCCAAAGAATTCCTTTTCCTTGAGGTTGAAATGGGACGACACCAAGTCCAGTAGCTCACGTGACAGCAGCTTGGGCTGTGGAGGAGGATGCAGATTAAATGGCAGCTATTCATTAGCGGGCCTATTGTACACCATTACAATAGATGAGGCAAATCAAGTCAATTTCCCTGATTGATGTTTTATTGCCTCCCCCCCAAGGGAGATTCCTTTTATACTTTCTTCACGAGGAGGTCAGAGTTCGAGGTCTGCTACAGATGTACCTGGAACTGGTACTTGTCCCGCGGCATGCTTAAAGGGAAACTCCGGTATTTTTCAACCTAAGCTCTATTTTCCTGTTGTTAGGAGTCGAACTGAGCGATGGACAGCCTGCTGCACACCAAGCTGCTAGGTAATGTTTTGGTCAGATAACATCCAATAAAACAGCACTTTTATGTGGCACCAACAGGCTCAGAGTGATATGAGAGGAGTGTAAAGAGATTTAGCCGTGACATCAGTCAGCGAATTATGTAGATATCAATCCATTTCTAACCCGAAGCAGAAGTCTCGCTCTGTAATCCCACAAAAGAAGGAATAGGTGCAGGAAGACGACAGCGGAAGTGCGAGGAAAACGTCTATAACTGTGCTGGCTGGGTGTACCGGGCTTGTCTTCTCATAACGGAAGGTGTTTTCAGACACTTCTCAAAACGTTCAGAATTTACCTATCATCTTGGAGTGATTATCGCTCGGCTTGACTCCTGATGTTAGCTAAATATGGCTGAGTTTAAAAAAATAGCAACTTTTTTTTTTATTTTTCCCCCTTTCCCCCCAAATTGTATCTGGCCAACTACCTCACTCTTCCGAGCCGTCCCGGTCGCTGCTCCGCCCCCTCTGCCGATCCGGGGAGACTACCACATGCCTCCTCTGATACATGTGGAGTCGCCAGCCGCTTCTTTTCACCTGACAGTGAGGAGTTTCACCAGGGGGATGTAGCGCATGGGTGGATCGCGCTATTCCCCCCAGTTTCCCCTTCCCTCTGAACAGGCGCCCTGACCGACCAGAGGAGGCGCTAGTGCAGCGACCAGGACACATACCCACATCCGGCTTCCCACCTGCAGACACGACCAGTTGTGTCTGTAGGGACGCCCGAACAAGGCGGAGGTAACGCGGGGATTCGAACCGGCGATCCCCATGTTGGTAGGCAACGGAATAGACTGCCACGCCACTCGGATGCCCTCTTTTTAAGTTTTTCTTTAAGCAATGTCCGCTGACCTCAACACAACAACCTGCTGATTTAGATTAGATTATAAGAGATTATCCTTCCACCGTGACTCTCTATAAATTCACTCACCCAAAAAAAAAAACCTGGTGAAAACAAGCAATTCATTATATATAACGTTGTGTAAATGACTGGTTTGGTGCTGTTGTCAGATGATAATTACGGCATGAGATGCTATCATACCTGAACCAGCAGCTCCAACTTCCTGTCATCCAGCAGATGCACCTGACACAATCTTCCTTCCGACATCTATGGAAAACAAGGAGGGGAAATTGGAGACTTGTTGCACAAATAACAAATTTTTCGCCAATATAAGGGTTGGTTGCACCGGGATCGTGTGTTTGTAACGTTTCACCACTGGAGTACATGCAGCACAGCATGTATGAGGCCGAATTAGTTCTGCCACAGCGCTGTAACTCCCTGTGTCCTCCAAATGAGAGGTGATAAAAAGCCCTTAAAACATCTGAAAAGTGGTGTGTGATTGATTATACACAGGAAATTGGTGTTTATCAAACACTGCCGATATGCAAAAGACTGGCTGATACATAAAACACTCCTTTAAGAAAAGGGAAAAAACAATGATGTTGATTATTACAATTAAACCATTGTCTTAAGGATTTAGCACTATGGTAACTAAACCATAGATCTGGTCTTTTACATTAACTTCCACCCTTTTGGTCCAAAAGCCTTTTTGGTATTTTGATTAACTAAATATCTACATTGCCCCCCCACCAAAAAAAAATTATACTTCTTATCCTTTACAAAGGAAACATTGGTGCAGCAACTTTCAGTCAACATACAACCTATCAGTAAATCAACACACAAAACACAGCATCAGATTCTGCTAAACCTCTACATGCATTAACATCCAGAGATCCCACTCTTAAATATGCATGGTATAGGCAGATAAACAATACTGTATGCATGTGCAAAGATATTTATCACCCCCACTATGCCCCTCTAACAATGCTGCACGTGATGGAATCAGGTTGACCTAGTTGGACCCACTGGAAGCACGATACACCTGATAAATCGAATAGCCACCGAAAACGACAGAATCAGGTCAACCAATTTTTACAACAAGACCTGCTCACAAACTTGAAGGTACATCCGAGTGGGGCTCAACTGGCCCTTCACATGACAGAATAAGGCTGATCAAAGTCTCTTACACCTGGAGTGAACCGAGCTGTACCTGGTAGACCTCTCCGGGGAAAGTGCAGGTGTGGATGCATCCCTGGTTAGACGTCATCCTGTTTGGATCCAGTTGATAAAAAACTGTTCCCGTGTAGCGCCAAGAACCGACTGAGCTGGAGCGACCAGCAGCTTCTTCTTCCATTCAGACGACTTGAGTCATTTCTGGGCAGCCGTGCCCTTAAGCAGGCCCAGTGACGCCTTTGTACCCTGCCCGGTTTGTGTAACTTAAGAGCTAACCAAATGAGGGCAGTTTGGGTCAGACTGGTCTGCAGTCTCTCAGTGTGGGGTTTACCAATGTCCATATATAGGTCAGCCAAGAAATATAGTTGATACCATACACAAATGAAATGCATTTTTTTAGGAATGGGGGGGGGGTGTTACACACTACCTGAAACTCTCTGAATAACTTTGCACGGTCTACCAATACAGATTCTTATATGCTTTGCTTGAAAAATAGCCGTTTCATTTCACAGCAAAAGAAAAACATCTCTGTGGCTCTGGCATAGTCACAGTCCTGCACTAACCTACAGCTATAGTGGTGTTGCAGATAGCATTAAGGAATCAGACTTGTTGACAGGGAATAACACAAGTGTAGCTACATTACATACATTAAACAATATGTGCTATTAAAATGGGTGGCTATCTGAATGCGCTGTGCTGATCTACTCGTCCATAAATCTTCCCATGTGCTAAGGCTGAATGTGTTTGAATCAGACTATCTGGTTTCTCTTACCTCATCTCCCTGTCCATTTTCACTGCGAAATGTGAAAATCAGATTAAATACTACAGGAAGGCAGACATACTTTCTCTTCAGACAACTCACACGGGCTACAATACAATACTGTACTATGAATGCAGGCTGCATCTACTTCCCTTCCGTTTCTTTTTCATACTGATATAGAAAACATGATTTTATAAATTAGCCCATGGGTTCGCCCATGAAAGGGGTCATACTGGTTAACCAATATTATTTATTTGTTGTAATTAGCTTTAATTGACCATTTTTTCAGTAGCAGTAGCAGCAGCGGCAGCAGTATAGTAGCAGTAGTAGCAGTAGTAGTAGTAGTAGTAGTAGTATTTTGTCTTCTATGCTCAAACGGCTGTAAATTCTCTTTTATGATCTATATAAGTAGAGCCAATTCAATAAGTCCAGTTCAGTTTGAGTCAGGCTGGTGGTGACATATTTGAATGAATGAATAATGATGTATTTCAAACATGTAAATAAGCAGGATATGACATACTGATAAGCCACTGCCAATAATCTGAAGTGATCAACAAATCCATGCATCAAACTCAGCAAACAAATCTTCATATGCATCAGATTATTTATTACATGTTGGAAAAGGAGTAGGAGGAAATATACACTTATTTTTTCCTACCTCGTCTCACCTACTCTCCGGTTAATTCAGCTACTATACATTTCAAACTCAACTCCCACTGTACTGTATAGTTCAATTTCAATGCCAGTTATGCTGCACAGTACAAACTCAACTACTGTGAACAATAGGAGAAAAGGGGGGAAAAACACGAGAGCAATAGAAAAAAGAAAAGACAAAGGAAAATACATCCTACTGTCATGTACCAAGAATAAACAGATCTCAGTGCTACGTACAACCCAAATACCATCTTCGACATCCCTTTATCTCTTGATAATCAGTCCTTTGTACTTCTTGAACTGCATAATGTTTGTACTTTGTTTGAGTTCCATGTCCAGACTGTTCCACGGTTACTTAGAGACAATAATTTATTGTTTTTCACATTTTATTGATTTAACGTGTTAATCATAATAATATGATGGGGGTCATACAATTTGTCTCCTTGATCCGCTATGGTTTGTTTAATTTGTGTGGAGCATGCTCCCAGAGGCATGTAAATACGATGGCCACTAGATGGCGCAAAACTTTTTTTAATGTACTACACATCTCTCCAGAAATTCATACGGAGTGGATGGCTTTTTCGACTAGCATGCACTATTTAGGAATTTCCATAGACTATGATTAGCTCAGCAGACGATAATTAGATTCAGCTTGAATGACTGGTATTTATACAATATGGATGAAGGGAGTGGGAGGAGGAGGCCTGGTTTCAGGAATCCATACCATTTGTCATCCGAGTGCTGTAATTTCCACCAGAACTGCTATTTATATCTCACTGGACGCAGCAGTCCAGCAACCTTAACTTACCATGAGGTTTCTCATTAGCGACCCACAGAAATTCATCTACGGTGAACCCAAATCAAACTAACGTTAAATTTCTAGTATTTCCCGGCGACTCCGGAGTAACGCACGTCATTATCACCAAATGCTTCATTTACAGTTATTGCAAATGTACACTCTGGTCATATGATGAATGATGCAACTATACGGACATCTGGGCCAGCATGTGATTTACTTAACCATTGCCTTACTTCTCTAATTTGTATGAGTCAGGGGTTGCTGGTTATGCTCGCCGTACAACAGACAGTCCTGCTCAGTCAGCCAAGCACGGCCTATTCACTGTCAGTAAAAGAGCCGCCTTGGGCCCATGGGGTTAAGACAGGCAGTAAACCTTTATGGAAAAAAAAAAGCTGCAGGGAAAGATGAAAGAAATGTCAGTCTTTGTGTCTGTCTCTCTAGAGAGTGGGGAGACACATTTTGAGGAGTTCTCCACGGGGAGAGGGTATGGGTCTAGTCTACGAGCCCCGAACATGGCCGGTACCAGACAGCTTGTTATAGTTTGCAACAGCGGAAATAAATCCCTATAGGGGTTGACTGGCGGTGCATCTGCGGCCCCCTTTTGTGGTAGCGGCAACATTACAAATGAACAAAAACATACAACACATAAACCGATCTCCTTCGTTTCAACACAGAAACATATTTACACATAGTGACAGTGATGACTACCAAGTGAAGATACCAACCAGAGAACATGGAAAAACAAAACACTGACCGGACTTATTGCACTGAAGAACCACATCACTTCTAGTTTTCCCCCCGTCCTCTGTCGTCGTCCTGGTTCATAGTGTTTAACACGTCACGCTGGTTAAATGCCATGTCTTTTCAACCTATCTTATCTCCGTTTCCCATTTCCATGCATTATTGATGAGCGCCGGTCTCCCGAACCAGCCAATGTCTGCTCTCTATACTTACATGTTCTTTTCAGCACACATGCTACATTTACACAACCATGGGGATACAGTCCCCTTCATTTATTTAAAAATTACTTCATGGAAATCACTTTTTTAAACTACATTATAAGAGCACTCGTGAAATATATATGTCACTGTTAAAAGTAACTCGCGGAGTATGTCTGCAGTAAGATGGACACAACAACAACAAGAAGGTATCTGTTTGTTGAATTCTCCCACCGAAGCAAAGACAAGAAGTCCAAGGGGGTCATAACATCTTCCTGTGAACTCATGTGGACGTAAACAGGCAACTCAACAGGACGCCCCGTCCAATGCATTTCGGTGAATCTAAGTGCAAAACAACCAAACACTGGCATAAGCATGCAATTTTTGCAGAGCAACAAACTGTTTCAGTGCCCTGGTGATGTTATCACGAGACAAATGGCTGCACAAAAAGAGAATAACCCTCCTGTGGCTGTCGCTGATATGTGAACTGACCTTTGACCTCTAGCCCCAACTGGTTGATGACCTTGAGGCCTGCAGTCAGTGGTGACTTTAAGTCAATTTGAAGACATTCAATTTGTTTGGGAGTGTTGTACAAAAAAGCAGCAGATCATGTTTGCTGGGTCTTCTGAGTCTTTACCATGGGTAACACTGGGCGATATCGACAAAATAAAACCCCACCATATTTTAGATTGAAGACCTCAATATTGATAATGTGACATATGCGGAGATGACTATTTCATAAGATATTCACACAAAAGAAAATGTTTTCTGAGGGGGGATTACCCCCCCTCCTTTTTCTCCCCAATTGTATCCAGCTAATTACCCCACTCTTCCAAGCCCACGCCGGTCGTTGCTTTCTGCCGATCCGGGGAGGGCTGCAGACTACCACATGCCTCCTCCGATACATGTGGAGTCGCTAGTCGCTTCTTTTCACCTGACAGTGAGGCGTTTCGCCAGGGGGACGTAGCCCTGAGAGGATCACGGCATTCCCCCCAGTGCTCCCTCCCTTCTGAACAGGTGCCCTGACCAACCAGAGGAGGCACTAGTGCAGTGACCAGGACACATACCCACATCTAGCTTCCCACCTGCAGACACGGCTAATTGTTTCTGTAGGGATGCCTGACCAAGCCGGAGGTAACACAGGGATTCGAACTGGCGATCCCCGTGTTAGTAGGCAGTGGAATTTTTTTTTATTTTGATTTTTATATACTTTAATGATCCCCATAGGGAAATTCCTCTCTTCATTTAACCCATCATAGCTGTGTAGCTAGGAGCAGTAGGCAGCCGCCATGCAGCCCCCGGGGACCAACTCCAGTTCATCTTGCCATGCCTCGGTCAAGGGCACAGACAGGAGTATTAACCTTAACACGCGTGTCTTTTTGATGGTGGGGAAAACCGGATCACCCGGAGAAACCCACTGCAGACATGGGGAGAACATGCAAACGCCACACAGGGGATGACCTGGGATGAGCCCAAGGTTGGACAACCCCGGGATTCAAACCTAGGACCTTCTTGTTGTGAGGCAACAGCGCTAACCACTGCGTCACCGTGCCGCCCCACTATGATATACTATATAGACTGCTATGCTACCCGACACAAAAGGAAATGTTGACAAATGATCATTAGTAATGTGGATATGATGCCCAAGCAGGTAGAAACATCCATTGTTCAGTTCAGTCAGCTAAGACAGTCGAATAACTTCAGAAAATTGTCTCATTTTACTGTAATGCAGCCTTTAAGACCAGGGCATGACATTTAAATTATATCACCATATTACCAGAACCACAATCCCAAACAATATCTAGAATCATTTCACGATATCGATGTTATATTGATATATTCCCTGGTTCTAATGACAGTACAAAGCTTTATGGGCCGAGGAGTCTAAAGGCATATGGGAGCTTGTTGGTATATGCCAGCTTAAAGGTAAAACTACTGAGAGTACTTTGGGTTAACATACTAGGAAGTGTGGGTTACTGGGCAGAATACATTCTCCCTCATCTGATTTCTCAGTATGACTAATTTGGTCGGCGGTCAAATGGTAACCATCAATTCATCGAGCCAAGAAAGCCACTCCTGCTGGGCTGTATCTGATATCTGGGGCATTCACGGCCACGATGTGGTTCAGGATATTAGAAACGTCAGAACAAAGTGAGATGTAATTTGGGTTTTGTAATATCTGCTTTCATACAGAAATGGCAGACTATGACTTGGGGATGGATGGAATTTATGTGAATGATGTTGTTATGTGGCATGGCTCTATTAACAGCACACTGGAAAAGACGGCTGTTTGAGAGCAAGAAACGTGTAAACCTGGAAGCGGCTGTCCAATGACATATAATTACGGCCTCGCTGAAGGTAGTTGTTCTTTAACAGTTGCAATTATAATAGATCTAATGGAAATGTCAGCTGCTAGGTTGGCGCAATGCAAATAGTAGGAGTAAGAATATAATTATCATTAAAAGTAGTCTTGTTGTATTTTGACACTAATTAAACTAATTACACGTATGAGTATTTGAATAGTTAATCAGCAAATTCTGGCTGTGGTGAAGGACACCCGACTGTTAAAAAGTGTCTAAAAGGGTGTCCGGGTAGCGTAGCGGTCTATTCCGTTGCCATCAACACAGGAATCTCCGGTTCAAATCATCACGTTACCTCTGGCTTGGTCAGGCGTCCCTACAGACACAATTGGTCGTGTCTGCGGGTGGAAAGCTGGATGTGGGTATGTGTCCTGCACTCCTCTGGTTGGTCGGGGCGCCTGTTCAGGGAGGAGGGGGAACTGGGGGGAATAGTGTGATCATCCCAGGGCTACATCCCCCTGGCAAAACTCCTCACTGTCAGGTGAAAAGAAGCAGCTGGTGACTCCACATGTATCGGAGGAGGCATGTGGTAGTCTGCAGCCCTCCCCAGATCGGCAGAGGGGGTGGAGCAGTGACCAGGATGGCTCGGAAGAGTGGGGTAATTGGCCGGGTACAACTGGGGAGAAAATTGGGGAAAAAAATCAAAAAATAAAATAAAGTGTCTTAAAAAGGCCTATATTGTGTTGATAAATCTTGAAAAATGACCTGCAAAATACAACAGGAGACATTTGTATCTTTAGCTGCATTGCTAAGCTAGGTGCTATTAAAGCTACCATTTAAGATCTCAGGGCTAAATTTACTTTAACGATGCGTAAAACAAAGCGTTAGATACCACTACAAGGTTCATTCCTTGAAATAGACGTATTAATTTTGTCTTGATTTCAGTTGTTCGCTGTCAACTTTGTCTCATTTTCATTCTAATTTCTCCCATTGAGAATAAAAAAAGAAAGGACTAGCAGCAGATGAGTAGACTTGACTACCCTCATGGGAAAAAACAGACGAACTCAGAACATAATTAAAGCTTCAGCTGAACCAAATATGGAGTCGAGCAGAGCTCTGAACTTATTTTGTGCTGATGTGTATGCAGACACACATGATTTTATCTGATCCTTACTCAAACAGACAGGTACTGAACCGGCGGGGCCTTGTCATTATAATATCTATAGGGAGTTTTGGCAGCTCACGTTCCAATCATGGCTCCACATTAGTAAAGACTGCAGCCAGGCTGTCAAACTGCTCATACCCCATCTGAGACTGTCTGCACATTACGAGTACAGATTTCTGACAAGTTTCAAATCTCAGACGTGCCTCAATGCCTCTTACTACTACTACTACTACTACTACTACTACTACTACTACTACTACTAACTACTACCATGTTTGACTGCTCCCGTTAGGGGTCGCCACAGTGGATCATCCGTTTCCACCTCTTCCTGTTCTCTGCATCCTCCGCTGTCACACCAGCCACCTGTCGGTCCCCCCTCAGCATATCCATAAACGTCCTCTTTGGCCTTCCTCTTTTCCTCTTCCCTGGCAGCTAAATATTCAGCATCCTTCTCCCAATATACCCAGCATCTCTCCTCCACACATGTCCAAGCCATCTCAATCTTGTCTCTCTTGCTTTGTCTCCAAACCGTCCAACCTGAGCCGTCCCTCTAATACACTCGTTCCTAATCCTGTCCTTCTTTGTCATGCCCAATGAAAATCTTAGCATCTTCAACTCTGCCACCTCCAGCTCCACCCCCTGTCTTTTCGTCAGTGCCACTGTCTCCAAACCAAACAAGCAGCACCTGATACAGTGCTGCTTGTTTTTAACTGTGTTCTGTAAGGTGTCCTTGGTCCTTGAGTGCTCTGAAAAGCACCCACAAATAAAATGTATTGTTGTTATTATTGTTATATTGGGGGCGGGGGTCGGCAACACTTTTTGGGTAGTGTTAGCAGCATAAGGGGAATATCATGAGCTGCTGCGCTGACACCGAGAGCCGCTGGGACAAGCGTGTGAATCCAAGGATGTTATGAAATAGCAGCGCATGGTTTTACCTGGACGCAGAAATCAGTCTGTCTGTAAGGCCCTGCAAAAATCACATGAAAAACTGACGACTGATGTTTATGTATTGGAACGAATTACTATTCAGTGACCTCGCTCTCAAGATAATATGCTTAGAGCAAGCTCCACCGGTCCATTACTGCTATCTGTTATCAGGTCCGTACGCTGCCCATGAAACATACACATCACTATCACCAACTCTGGTATCTACGAGAGACCGTTTCATGCTAACCTTAATGCTCTGCTATGAAGCTGAAGAGTTATATCCTCTACAGGAAGTGTAGGAATATAGGACGCCTTGCTTATCTAAAAATGGAGGGTTTTTTTTTTCTTTCATCACGTGTGTTTCTCAGACTCTCGGGATACTATGGTTCCTACAAGGAGTGCTGAGGTATTGCTCAGCAGCAGTAAACAGGTGAGGGAGCATCTCTTACTCATGTAGGAAGGTGGGGGAAAAATCCATGACAATGTGGGCTGTGTGTCACGTTTTGGTGACACATGTCTATCTTACATATCGAAGAGACCAAAACATGCATGCAGCCACCCCCCTCCTCTGTGCAGAAACAAGACAATAGTGTGTCACTTTGCTAAATGACATTAACTACAGACTGTTTGCAGCAGGACATCCTGTCCAATGACTAGGGAGGGCAGCAACGTGTCAAGGCTGCAGGACAAAAACTATCATATAACCAACTCGTGCATGTAAAATACCCAGTGCTTCGAAAACATCTCTGTATTTCTCTGCCGGCTTTGAAAATAAAACAAAAGAGGCTCTGAAAATGTCAAAATAAGTTTCTATTGCACGGTGTGCAGACATAATCAAAGCTAATATATATGGTGTGTGTGTGTGTGTGTGTGTGTGTGTGTGTATATATATATATATAAATATACACTACCGTTCAAAAGTTTGGGATCACCCAAACAATTTCGTGTTTTCCATGAAAAGTCACACTTATTCACCACCATATGTTGTGAAATGAATAGAAAATAGAGTCAAGACATTGACAAGGTTAGAAATAATGATTTGTATTTGAAATAAGATTTTTTTTACATCAAACTTTGCTTTCGTCAAAGAATCCTCCATTTGCATTAATTACAGCATTGCAGACCTTTGGCATTCTAGCTGTTAATTTGTTGAGGTAATCTGGAGAAATTGCACCCCACGCTTCCAGAAGCAGCTCCCACAAGTTGGATTGGTTGGATGGGCACTTCTTTGAGCAGATTGAGTTTCTGGAGCATCACATTTGTGGGGTCAATTAAACGCTCAAAATGGCCAGAAAAAGAGAACTTTCATCTGAAACTCGACAGTCTATTCTTGTTCTTAGAAATGAAGGCTATTCCATGCGAGAAATTGCTAAGAAATTGAAGATTTCCTACACCGGTGTGTACTACTCCCTTCAGAGGACAGCACAAACAGGCTCTAACAGGTACTATTTAATGAAGATGCCAGTTGGGGACCTGTGAGGCGTCTGTTTCTCAAACTAGAGACTCTAATGTACTTATCTTCTTGCTCAGTTGTGCAACGCGGCCTCCCACTTCTTTTTCTACTCTGGTTAGAGCCTGTTTGTGCTGTCCTCTGAAGGGAGTAGTACACACCGGTGTAGGAAATCTTCAATTTCTTAGCAATTTCTCGCATGGAATAGCCTTCATTTCTAAGAACAAGAATAGACTGTCGAGTTTCAGATGAAAGTTCTCTTTTTCTGGCCATTTTGAGCGTTTAATTGACCCCACAAATGTGATGCTCCAGAAACTCAATCTGCTCAAAGAAGTGCCCATCCAACCAATCCAACTTGTGGGAGCTGCTTCTGGAAGCGTGGGGTGCAATTTCTCCAGATTACCTCAACAAATTAACAGCTAGAATGCCAAAGGTCTGCAATGCTGTAATTGCTGCAAATGGAGGATTCTTTGACGAAAGCAAAGTTTGATGTAAAAAAAATCTTATTTCAAATACAAATCATTATTTCTAACCTTGTCAATGTCTTGACTCTATTTTCTATTCATTTCACAACATATGGTGGTGAATAAGTGTGACTTTTCATGGAAAACACAAAATTGTTTGGGTGATCCCAAACTTTTGAACGGTAGTGTATATAGATATATATATATAAAAACAGTGCATCTGGAAAGTATTCACACCCCTCCACTTTCCCCACATTTTGTTATGTTACAGCCTTATTCCAAAATGGATTAAATTCCCTTTTTTTCTCATCAATCTACATACAATACCCCATAATGACAAAGTGAAAAATGTTTTGTAGAAATTTTTGCAAATATATTAAAAATAAAAAAATAAAAAGTTGCATGTACATAAGTAGTCACACCCTTTACTCAGTACTTGGTTGAGGCACCCTTGGCAGCGATTACAGCCTCAAGTCTTCTTGGGTATTAAGCTACAAGCTTGGCACACCTATATTTGTGGTATTTCTCCCATTCTTCTTTGCAGATCCTCTCGAGCTCTGTAAGGTTAGATTGGGAGCGTCGCTACACAGCTATTTTCAGGTCTTTCCAGAGATGTTCAAAGGGGTTCAAGTCTGGGCTCTGGCTGGGCCACTCAAGGACATTCACAGACTTGTCCCGAAGCTACTCCTTTGTTGTCTTGGCTGTGTGCTTAGGGTCGTTGTCATGTTGAAAGGTAAACCTTTGCCCCAGTCTGAGGTCCTGAGCGCTCTGGAGCAGGTTTTCATCCGGGATCTCTGTACTTTGCTCCGTTCATCTTTCCCTCAATCCTGACTAGTCTCCCAGTTCCTGCTGCTGAAAAACATCCCGACAGCATGATGCTGCCACCACCATGCTTCACTGTAGGGATGGTATTAGCAAGGTGATGAGAGGTGCCTGGTTTCTTCCAGATGTGACGTTTGGCATTCAGGCCAATGAGTTCAATCTTGGTTTCATCAGACCAGAGAATCTTGTTTCTCATGGTCTGAGAGTCCTTTAGGTGCTTTCTGGCAAACTCCAAGCAGGCTGTCATGTGCCTTTTACTGAGCAGAGGCTTCCGTCTGGCCCCTCTACCATAAATGCCTGATTGGTGGAGTGCTGCAGAGATGGTTGTCCTTCTGGAAGGTTCTCCCATCTCCACAGAGGAACACTGGAGCTCTGTCAGAGTGACCATCAGGTTCTTGGTCACCTCCCTGACCAAGGCCCTTCTCCCCGATTGCTCGGTTTGGCTGGGCGGCCAGCTCTAGGAAGAGTCCTGGTGGATCCAAACTTCTTCCATTTACAAATGATGGAGACCACTGTGCTCTTCGGGACCTTCAAAGCTGTAGAAATTTTTTATACCCTTCCCCAGATCTGTGCCTCGATACAATCCTGTCTCGGAGGTCCACAGACAATTCCTTTGACTTCATGGCTTGGTTTCTGCTCTGACATGCACTGTCAACAGTGGGACCTTATATAGACAGCTGTGTGTCCTTCCAAATCATGTCCAATCAGTTGAATTTACTAGAGGTGGACTCCAATCCAGATGTAGAAACATCTCAAGGATGATCAGTGGAAACAGGATGAACCTGAGCTCAATTTTGAGTGTCATAGCAAAGGGTGTGAATACTTATGTACATGCAATATTTCAGTTTTTTATTTTTAATAAATTTGCAAATATTTCTACAAAATCTTTTTCACTTCGTCATTATGGGGTATTGTGTGTAGACTGATGAGAAAAAAAAGGAATTTAATCCATTTTGGAATAAGGCTGTAACATAACAAAATGTGGGGAAAGTGGAGGGGTGTGAATACTTTCCGGATGCACTGTGTATATATATATATATATATATATATATATATATTATTGAAGCATTGAAATAATGTAATGTCCTTTGAAGCACCATTGAATAAAAAAACACAGTTTGTTTGCAGATAAAGGCTGAAAGCTGCTTGGTATTGGTCACTCATTAGCAAAATTTTACACAAAACAAAAGTGGCTAAATTAGAAATAAAAAGTGATTAAAAGTACAATTCATTCAGCGTCATCAGTAGCCATCACATTTCCAAAATCTAATCTCCAAAGGATCAATGCATCTATGTACAGATTATGTAATGGTCACAGCACCTGCTGGAGTCAGATGGAGGTGATATGTAGACAATAAGCTACACACAGTATCCACCTATAGGCTATACTGTTTCTGTCACACTGTAAAATTACACAGCTAGGATTTTCAGTGAACACACACAGCAATGTCAATTTGCTTCTTTTTTTCTAAATTAAAAACAATGCTGTATAATCTACAATGATGAGGCTGTGTGTGAAAAGGACAGTTGTCCCTGGTCAGATAGAGAACAATGAATGTGCTGCTACTGTAGGCTACCTACTGTCAATGGGTGGCTTCAGCCCGAGCCCCTTAGCTGTCCGGCCATACGGCACATATGCGGTCAATGAAATGACATTTCTCGTCTTTCTTACGCGAAACATCAGCCGATAACTAGAAGAAGCCAACCCACTGTAGCGACAGTATGAGCATATATATATATATATATATATATATATATATATATATATATAATATATAATATAATATGGCTACATAATATATTGTTCGGATGGGACGCGCGACTCAGTTTCATTTGGTTCTCTTCGCTGGTATTAATCGCGATCCTTACCTTTATTCTCTGTTCCTTTTTACTGTACTGCAGCCGCTTATATGTCACCGGGTTGTCGGTGAGACCGCATACCGGACACCCAGTCAGTCCCCGCACAGCTCACACGGCGCCTCGGCAGCGTTCATTCTCCGGCCCGGCGCTGCACGCTTCGCCTGTGTTCATCCTCCGCCCTCACCACGCCTTCAGCCGGCGGCTGTGAATGTGAACGGAGGACACCCCCCCCCCCCCCACACACACACACACACACACCCTCTACCCCCCCCCACCCTTCCCCTCACTCCAATCTCACCCCACCCTCCTCATCCAGCAGCTGCCGGGGGTTGTCTCGCATTGACGACGAATAAATGAGGGGGGAATAATACATGATGTACAAATGGATGGGCATTAGACGCAATTTAGATGCACCGGTGTAACGAGAGCCAAGATGCGATGATACCCCGTGGCTCTGTAAATACATATCTGCCCAGGGTTCAACACATTCACCTGTTCCCCTCCTACCAAGTTATTTATTTATTTATTTATTTATTTTACAATGACTGCCATAAACAGCCAAAGTTAATGTGACTATAATGCTCCCCCCCCCCCCTTCTTTCCTCCTTTTGGGGGGGGGGGTGGAGTAAGACGAGTAATAACTCAATCTTCTCATCTGGACAACATGCATCCACATGCAGTGTTTTCAGGTCTACATGGCATTGAACAGCATGCCTTAAGGGTGAACAGTAAGGTTTGCTTGCTGCAGAGGCTATACAGTGTATTTTGGTGTGCATGCATATGTGTGTGTGTGTGTGTGTGTGTGTGTGTGTGTGTGTGTGTGTGTGTGTGTGTGTGTGTGTGTGATGCTGGGATAGATACGTACTGACAACAAGAAGAGTTGCAGACGCTTCAAGTTTGGTTACGACAGCTCAAAGAGCCTTCATTATATGACATAAATAAGTTATATAACCTGACCCGGAAACGTGGTATCTGTGGTCAAAATAAGTAAATTGTAAAATTATAATTTTAGTCAATCATATGGAGAATGTGTGCACCAGTGTGTTATGTTATGTTATGTCGTTTCTGGATCTGCAGACTGTGTGTGTGTGTGTGTGTGTGTGTGTGTGTGTGTGTGTGTGTGTGTGTGTGTGTGTGTGTGATGTTGATCCAGAAGAGAACACATGTGTCTGTAGTGTCATAGAGATACTACATAGTACAATATGATAAAGTCACTGTGCAGAGCCGCTACTTCGTTTCTTGTGGTACATATATACATATAACCAACAGCATTTTCATGTTAATTATATGGCATAACAGTGTTTCTTTCTATGGTAAAAACTTGTATTTATATGGTAAAATATGAACATATGGAATCAAACTCCAACCTTAACCGTAAAATCAGCAGCACTATCATTTTACCATACTAGTAGAAAAGAAAAAGAAAAATTGTTTGAATCAGCAATGAATCTGGCCTATGGAACTTTAAAGTGCAGAACAAGTTGGGACAGACAGTATTTTACATCCTGTGCCAAACATACAAGATGCTGCTGAACCAGATAACTGTCACGTATTATGTCATACATTTCACCTGTTATATTCCTTATATACGCCTCTGGTTCCAGGTTCCAGGTGTGATGGGACTCCAAAAACATTTGCACCCATGTTATTCAGACTTATCCCCCCCTCCCTAAAACAAATTGTTTCGTTCAATTAATTTCAGATATGAAGAGCAAGGTAGCTTATAATGGAAGTAAACAACATGAAGATCAAAATGATTTTTTTTTAGAAATTTGACAGAAACAAAACTAGGGGAACTGTGTTCTGCTGGACATTCTCGCAGTCTGCAGTAAATCCTTGCTTGTCGGGAGAGTCGGGCCTTTTGGTTTTAGTCATTAGACATGAATAAGTATCTCATTAGGTACCCCTCAAACCATCTGTCCAAATGTTTCTCCTCCACAAAGAGAAAGGCTCGCACAAACAACAGCACCGGATTAGCCTCATTAGGAATGCAGCCCTGCAGCCATACTGGCACAGTGTATCATGAGGACATTTAGTGATGCACCCATTTAGTTAAAGACAGTTGATTTAGATAATAACTTGTGTGTGTTGAGAAATCAGTAATTTTACAGTAGGGGGTGAAATGATAGCGTTCATGCTGCAATGTGCATTGCTATGTGACAATGTCACAGAAGTTTTATTTTGGATTCTGGGGAGTGATTTTGCAAAAAGTAGCCCCCCCCCCTTTATTTTGGTAAGCTGCACAATCTGTCATGTGAGAGTTTGTTGACCCATTCTTGGGAATTGCAAATTTCAGGGATTGTAATTTTGCTCCTGAAACCTCTTCTGAAACCTCTTCTGTTGATGTATGTTTTTCACTGCCTTGACTATGTTTTCCAATAGAGAAGGGAACAAGTTTACCATGCAACATGTTTACCATGCAAACATTTCATTTACATGGTTAACACACACTTGGACTTGTTCAGCAGGATGAAGTGGATGCAAATATTGAACTTGCCCTTCCCTTTTTGTCAAAACAGCTTCCATCCATGGACTGGTAAGAGCTCATTTCCTCAGCTACACATTGCCTCCCAGTGGTGATAAAGGATCTGTCATACAGTCAAGAAACAGAAAGCAGGATGGGAGAAGACCAACCACTTCATAGCTGCTGGCACAGTCATTTTGGATTTGCTTTTGCATGGAGGAGGTTTTAGGTTTAGTGTTGCAGTAACTACGTGACACCACGAATCCCACAACTGTTAGTTTTGTGTAATGAGGTCACATTTTTATATCTAATATATTGTTCTATCATTAATATATTGTACTACTACAGGCATCAGCTATTACTATTGTGCCCTTACTTGAGCACTATCATTAGTATTATTATAGGTGTCTATTATGGCAAGCATTTGTCTGTTCTACTGATATGTGACAATATAAATCTGCATTGTATTTTCATTCTTCCTTTCACCACTTCTTGATGATTTAAGGCCCACTTACACTAAATGTACTTGACATACACTCTTTGCTATGATGTGGTGACAAATATAAGACTACAACAACTTCCTATTGTACAATATGACTTACTATGTTGTACTATTACTACTATTACTTCATATAGCACTACTCTGATATTACCACTATTTAGCAAATGTACTATGACTACTACCATCACCAGGATATGATTACCATGTAACAAATGTGCTACTGCTATTGCTACTACTTACTAGGATATTACTATTTAGAAAATGCACTACTACTACTTCATATAGTACTACTATGATATGACAACTATGTAGCGCTCTATGATGTCAGTTGGTAGCATTCAAAATGATTTTGTAATTTCTGACCTGGATAAAAATGTCTGCCAAATAAGTAAATGTAGGCCTAAATGTAAATGTGTATGCTGTTGAAACATGAGTTTGTGGCTGATTGCATAGTTTAGTTTTGGGTGGAGGACCTTTGCCTCTGCTGTCCTTTACACAGAGGTGCAGTTTTTCGAACAGAGCTTCCCCCTTGTTGCAAAGGCTTGGCTATATAGTGCACAAGCTGTACGGTGTCTGCGGCTAGCTTTCAATGGCAGCCTCGCATATTCTGTATTATATACAGTGGATTTGACACTTGACCTTTGGGGCATCTGCTATGAAAACCTGGCTTACTTGTGCATGTCGTGCTTTCTCAAACTCCTGAACGCTTGCATGGTCGAAAATGTTTGTCATTGATGGAGAATTTGCCAATCAATCAATAAACCAGTCAACCAATCAAACAACTTTTTTATTTTACACAACATATTTTGCAGATCAAAATGCAATGCACTTTCAATCAAACAAGCAATCAAGCACTTTTTATTTTGTACAGCATATTTTGTACTAGATTAACATGTAGTGCAGTGCAATGCCATGCACTTTAGTTAAAGTGTTGTACAAATAAAAAGATGTAAAAAGGTGATACACATGTCCATGGCAGGCTTTGGTTCGCTATATGGGCCTACAGTGTAAATTTAAAAAAAACTTGGTCAAGTTATGAGCACAGTGTCAAGAGACAAGAGAAATAAAATCCTGTCGGATTTTTTTAGCCAATGAAAACCTGCTGACATTGACAGTTCTCGGGAGTTGTGGTAGTTGTAGTTTCAGTCTCCTCCGCAGACCGTTGGCGAAGCGCGCGTCGCCGCGTTGGGGGACTACAGAACGACGTGATGCGGAGTTAGCGCTCCGGCTCGCCAAGCGAGGCGGTTTGCGTTGACAGCGGCTGGTACTGTTAACAGCAAACTGTGGTAACACATACGGGTTTGTCTTCTGTCTCCATTTCTTTTTTTTCACTTTTGTCTTTGTCTTACGTTTCCAAAGAGAAAAGAAAAGAAAAAAGAAGAAGTTGACATCTGCAAGTATGCAGTCGGAATCGGGGATAGTTCCCGACTTCGAGGTGGAAGAAGAGTTTCAGGAGGAACCCAAAACGTATTACGAGCTGAAGAGCCAGCCCTTGAAAAACAGGTCAGTGGTTTGCCTGTGGACAGTTATTTTCCATGGTGAAATCATTTGGTTTGGTATTTGGTTGACAATTTAGACGACAGGCGTGTTCCTGTGCGGTTCACATTCCCATGTTGGTCCCATCAGATCTGCCGTTTTAACGAGCGGCGTTATTAGAGCCTCGTTTCCTAGGACGGCTTTATTCTATTGGCTTGAAGTTATGCAACGCTCGGGTGTTGTCTTGTCAACATCAACTTCAAATATTAGTCTGTATTGGAAATGTGGTTTTACTGTGGTGTCTTCTCCTTTTCCTTTTCATCGGAGAAGTCAGAGCTTGACGAGTTACTGTCCGGGTTGACAGTACACCAGTCTGAACTTATTGCCAAATGGACTTTGTTTGGACCCCCGAAGTCTGCCTGAAAAGATATTTGATGCTTTAAATATCATTGTGTCACCGCTGAACATAAACAATAACAGTGCATTTTCTCAATTCTTTGCAAATTCAGAAAATGCAATGTGTATACGATACAACAGATGCTGCTGATACTGCAGAGTCTGAGCTGTTTTGATGAGAAGCATACTACAGCTTATTATTCAACGGTCCTGTTTACTATAAACTGTTGTCTTGTAGACACTGACTGGTTTTATTTTTTTATCTTAAATGTATCAAAGAAAGTTGAATCATTTGAAGAAAGTTGCTAATTTCATCTGGATACTGATACTGATTCAGCTTTATTTGATTTTCTCACCTGGATTATTGAGCATGCATAAAGACAAATCTTAAATGTAATTTAGGTCCCTTAACTCAAACTAGGCTTTCATTATTTTCACCACATATCAGGGTATCTACAGTATTTCTCACATATACAAACACGGACACATGAAGCCTTTTTGCCATTTGTCAAGTCATCAACAAATACACACGCACACACGTTAATCAGAGTTAACTACTGACTTTTTAATAAGCCACTTTCGGTCATAGCATATTGAGGCCATTGAGCTGAGTCAGGTCCGCAGTCTGAGTCGACCTTTTAACCCTATTTAGGTGTTAAGGGATGGCTGTGCTTTCTATTATCACTCTTCCTCTAGTGAATATATGATGTATGAAACGCCATATCCAGATAAGGGTGACACATCTGTTTAGTGTCAATCCTGTCTAAGTCTCTGTGATCCGTGAGTGCTCGGTTTTCTTCTTATTTTTTTCTTTGTATTTGTTTAGTGTTAGCAATACATGGCCTTATTGTCATCGACAGTGGGTGAGAGAGAATGAAAATGTGTGTGTGTGTGTGTGTGTGTGTGTGTGTGTGTGTGTGTGTGTGTGTGTGTGTGTGTGTGTGTGAGGGAGAATGAGAGAGAGAGAGAGAGAGAGAGAGAGAGAGAGAGAGAGAGAGAGAGAGAGAGAGAGAGAGAGAGAGAGAGAGAGAGAGAGAGAGAGAGAGAGAGAGAGAGAAATGACAGCGCTCTACTGTGTCCAGACAGAGCCCTTATTGGAGACCTCTGGTAGACTCCTGCTATTTTGTCCTCACTGGATCTTGGCATTCTGTTGCTGTTAGCACTCTGCGATTGAATAATTTCACCTTTATTTCTCTAAGTTCAGGCAGAACCCTCTGGCTTAGGGAGAAACTATCATCCTGGACAGCCCTAGCTTTTAACCTAATTCTGGATTTCTAAACGAGTTGCTTCATTAGTGAAATGTAATTACATTGTTGAACATATATTTGCTGAATGGCATTTTTGTGCTCAGCGGATTTGTGTTATCGCGATCACTGCAGTAGTGGCTTTTGCAGTAGGACTAAAATGTGCAGAAGACTAGTCATGGCATGCACTTTCTGCCGGATAATGTTAACTTAGTTTGCCTGTCAGTGATATCTTAAATATCTAAGACATTCTGCCTCCCATTCATTATTATTATGGCACTTCAGAGACATTAGTAACTATTGATGTCTTGTCATTGCTGCAGCTTATGTTTCTAAATTTGAAATCCTGTTGATGATGATTTCATTTTAGCTTCAAGAGAGACTCTTTTTTTTTCTTGCCGTCTCAGAATTATCTTGACAGAGTACTCAAACTTTGCAGACAATGTGCCAGACTTTTTGTGCCTAATATAGATGTGAGACTGGCAGTGAAACTAGTCTTCTATGCAGTGTGAATTAGCTGTATAAATTTAGCAGTGGATGTGTTATGTGTGATGCTGAGAGTTTGGCTTCATTTTTTTAATTGCTGTGATGCTTTGCAAGCAAACCAACCGAGACAATGCCTGTCACAGGGAGATTGTGGAGAAATGAGCAACTTGATTTATGCACTCTAATGAATGTAATAATTGTATACAAGCAATTTAGTGTGACACCAACGACAGGTTTATTGATGTGACTGGGAGCACCTGTGTTTAAATACCTGTCTGTGTATGTGTACATGGAGCAGATACCTTGTCGCTTCACATCAGATGTAATTGGGGATGTCATATCTTCATGGGACAGACACCTTATGTGTGGCAGGCACTTTGGCCTTGGAAACCGAATATTTTCACTTTCATTTTGGTTCACTGTTAACATATTAATTGAATGGTTCAATTCAGCTCATTGTCATTGTCATTATACTCTCAACTAACGTCCATGTACAACCAAAAGTAGTCTTGAGAACTCCCTTATGATGCTAATGAAGGGGAAAAGGCATAGCTTATTTTAATGCAAGGATAAAAAAGAGGGGTCGCGGAGATGCTGGAGCCTATCCCAGCAGTCATTGGGCGGCAGGCGGGGAGACACCCTGGACAGGCTGCCAGTCCATCACAGGGTAAACAGATAGGCGGTTTGGATGATGGATGGATGGATAAAAAAGAATAACAAACATAAAGAATAACGTTAATAACGCCTGCCACCCAGTGACTGCTGCGATAGGCTCCAGCATCCCGTGACTCCAATTGAGATAAGCGGCTTGGATAATGGATGGATGGAAAGAATAACGAAAGTACTAGAGTGTGTAATTACCTATACTTGGTCTATAGATAAGGTACAATAACGATGAAAAATGACAAAACCAGGACACGCAGAATGTACAAAATACACACTTCACTTTATCAATGTGAAATTAATATAAAGGAGCACCGATATAAAACACAATGCGCTGCTCATATTCAAAGGGCCGAGTTTCAGATTTGACTGACAGCCAAGTGCGTGGATGTCGGAAAAATAAAAGATACCAAAACAATGCAAAAATGGAAAAAGAGTGCAAAAAAAAGAAGAAGCAATAATTAGACCTAACCATTGCAAATGAATCGTCACTAATCGGTAAAACCAAGCAGTGGTGTATTCACGTGAACATTTTTGGTGGGGGCAAGTACGCCATGTGGTGAAGTAAGAGAAAGCAAAACAACTCCTGAAAGAGAGCCGAGTCAGAGGATGAGAGAAATGCCCACTGGCTCGCTGCAGCAGTCTATTCCCATTGGGGCGGCCCAAAAAAAGGAGAAGCCAGAGGAGGTGACTGCGGTTCGTTGCCCTGGTCCAAGATGTGGCTGATGGGACTCGGGCTGAGTGATGCAGACAGGTGCCGGGAATTTTCACTGAACAGGAAAATAAATCTTAAAACGGAAAACGTGGTTTAAGATCATTTTTCATGTGTGGAGTAAATAGTATCTTGAAACAAGTCCATGAAACCTAGTGTACTTTCCTGAAACAACAAGCTATAATATCCTCCAGTGAGGCAAGTAAACCGTTCATGCCAGTATCTTGAAATAAGCGTTATGAGTCTTCAAACAGAAAATAATCCCCTGATGAGCATGTCTTTTTTTTTGTGCTGTGTATATAAATAAATGAGGACTGAATCATATTGTTCCCCCAGATTTTGTTAACAGACTGCGTGTGAGTCATTTTCACCACTCCCACATCGACAACGCCAGAATGTGTTGATGTGCCACACAAACCTCTGCATCTATCATGGCATCAGGGGTAATTAGAAATACTCTTGTCTCACAACACTGTGTGGCAGCTTGTGGCTTGGCTGCGTCCCCTTCAGAATTTCAACCTGACAAATGCGAACTTGAATATTCCTATTCAGTATTACAATTATGTTTTTGCGCCAATTCAAGACATATTGCGATTTTTCAAGTATCACGATATGAATATTGTGTTTAGATATGAACTGCACTAATCTAAAGAAAATGTTTAACAAAATGCGTTTATTTTAAACCCCATATGTTAGAAATGCTTAAAACTTGTATACTTCCCTGGGTTAAACATTCAAACAATTCAAATTAAGACACATCTCTAAAAATCATTACAGCAAACCTCTTCAGCTGGGCCAGATTATCCAATAGGCATTCAGGGCATGGCACCAGGGGTCCACGTGCACCTGGGGGCCCATGCAGCCCCAAACAAGAAAAAAATTGTTCAAAAAATGTGTTTTTTCTTAAATTTCAGTCATGACACCATATATAACCAATTATAGACATGCTCATATTTCTTTGTACCTAAACGGAAGGATATAATTGGTCAGTAGTCCGTGTTACATTACATTTGACCTCGATCCCCGCCCCCCCTTTCCCCTACGCCGCCTAACCGATTAATGACAAGTTTGGGATTCGACTGAACATGGAATCTGAGGATTTGGCCACTGTTCGTGAACAGGCTGAGATGCACTCTGCGCTTCGTACCCGTCTGATTCGGATCAGAACATCACAGATTATGAAATTATCCAATCCAGATGCTTCGACCAGAGCGAGCAGGATAAGGCTCCTTGAAAACTGCTGCAAGTGCTCATGGAACATGGTCTGCAATCAATTTTCCCCAACATGTTTGGAGCCCTACGTATTTATTTATTTTTTTTTATACTCTGCTGGTGAAAAACTACAAAGGGGAAAGATCATTTTCACAGATGGCAAGAATTAAAAATGTTAAAAATGAGCTCGGAACAATGCAAATGCAACGGCGCCTCAGTGCATTGTCACTGATGGCCGTTGAATCTGAACTTGTCAGGAACTTTGACTTTGATGAAGTTGTGACTGAGTTTGCTGATAGGAAAGCCTGGAAGAGGTCTTTGTAAGGGCAACTGGAGAGGAGAGAAGTGGAGAGGAGAACAGCAAACAGCAGAGAGACAGTCAGCCAGGAGGAAAGAGACAGCAGCAGGTGTGGGTGTGTGTGTGTGTGTGTGTGTGTGTGTGTGTGTGTGTGTGTGTGTGTGTGTGTGTGTGTGTGTGTGTGTGTGTGTGAGAGAGAGGACAACCTACATTAAACATAGTATTATCGTTATGAAAAAGCAAAAAAAAAGAAGCTCTGGCTGCTTTATGTCCCTTTTAATATCAGATACTTTAAGGCTTTTAGTCAGGTAATATTGTCATGGTTACTTTTTATTTTCCAATGAGTTACAGTGCTGTGGCGGTTCCAAGGGGTGGCAGCTGCCATCCCTGAAAAAGCCTTGCCACCCCAGTTGCCACCCTCTTCATAGGCAATTAATTCTTTTTTTTTTAATTTGTTGTTGAAAGTCCACGATATTTCTCCATAGTTGGTGTAAACGTCTTTACTCACCAGTTTAGATTTCAGTTTGCCCCTGAATAAAGGAAAAAAAATGGTTGAGCCCGCCACCCAACCCGGGAAAATCCACCAATCTATGTCACCACTATTTCATCTCATCTCAATCCTTGCGTGCCCATTGACTCTCTGTAGTCCACTGATGCTGCTTCTGCTCATGCTAAGTGTTAAGTAAGTTGTTTTCATTTGTTTATCGTTGCTCTGTGTTCAAAATGATTTTACAAGAATTTGATGGTGTGAAATATGTGTGATAGCGCTAAATTGCATGTGTGTCTCATACTCAGTGTGTAAGAGTTTGCAGTCCTGGGTGTTAATTAGAAATCACGAAATCTACAACAGTAATGGTTGACTGTTCATAGCCAGCTCATAGCCTAGCTACAGCTCATAGCCTGTTAGCTTATCTCATGAATCATGTATCCAATACAGTGTATGTCATGGCTTTAACCTACAAATTATGTTTATTAGAGATGTTTAGTATGACGCGCTCGCAACTACTTGCACGCAGCACAGGTGCGCCGTGGGTTTGTACGGTTTTGTGCTTGTTTTCCATCTTGAATACTGTAGGTCAGAGTAGCACATATTTGGGGGGGAATGAAAAGGAAGGAGAAAAGTTGTGGCATAGCCAGCTTTTTCCAAACAAAAAAAGCAAAGACAGAAGAGCATATGATGTTAGAAATATATGCAATTCAATACTTTATTTGTGTATGTGTGTGTGTGGGCGGGGGGGGGGGTACGGTAGGTGAAGGGATGGGAGGGTGAATTATTATTGCTGTATTATTGTTCTATATACTTGCAGTGTATTTCATTTTTCTTGTGTATATTAGACTGTATATTTAGTCTATATCTGTGATTTGTATAATGTATTTTTACTGTGATGTATATTTTGTATTTTCCTGTGATGCTGCCGCAGACTGCAATTTCCCCTAGGGGACAATAAAAAGCTATCTATCTATCTAATCTATCTGTCTGTCTGTCTGTCTGTCTGTCTGTCTGTCTGTCTGTCTGTCTGTCTGTCTGTCTGTCTGTCTGTCTGTCTGTCTGTCTGTTTGTCTGTCTGTCTGTCTGTCTGTCTGTCTGTCTACCTACCTACAGTATATGGACAAAAGGATTGGGACACCCCTCTTAATCACTGAATTCAGGCGTTTCATTTAGACCCATTGCCACAGGTGTATGAAATCAAGCAGCTAGCCATGCAGTCTGCATTTACAAACATTTGTGAAAGACTGGGTCATTCTGAAGAGCTCAGTGAATTCAAGTGCAGTACTATCAAAGGATGCCACCTTTGCAATAAGTCAGTTCGTGATATTTCCTCCCTGCTAGATATTCCGCGGTCAACTGTAAGTGGTATGATTGAAAAATGGAAGCGTTTAGGAACAACAGCAACTCAGCCATGAAGTGGCAGACCACATAAAGTCACACAGCGGGGTCAACGAGTGCTGAGGCGCATAGTGTGTAAAAGTTGCCAACACTCTGTTGACTCAATAACTGCAGTGTTCCAAACTTCTTCTGGCATTAACATCAGCACAAAATCTGTGTGCCAGGAGCTTCATGGAATGCGTTTCCATGGCTGAGCAGCTGCATGCAAGCCCAACATCACCAAGCACAATGCCAAGTGTCGGATGGAGTGGTGTAAAGCATGCTGCCACTGGACTCTGGAGCAGTGGAAACATGTTCTGTGGAGTGACGAATCATGCTTCTCTGTCCGGCAGTCTGATGGACGAGTCTGGGTTTGGCGGTTGCCAGGAGAACGTTACCTGCCTGACCGCTTTGTACCAACTGTAAAGTTTGGTGGAGGAGGGATAATGGTATCAGGGGTTGGGCTAGGCCCCTTAGTTCCAGTGAGGGGAAATCTTAATGCTTCAGCATACCAAGACATTTTGGACAATTCTATGCTTCCAACTTTGTGGGAACAGTTTGGGGAGGGCCCTTTTCTGTTCCAGCATGACTGTGCCTCTGCACAAAGCAAGGCCCATTAAGACATGGTTGGGTGAGTTTGGTGTGGAAGAACTTGACTGGCCCACACAGAGCCCTGACCTCAACCCTATCGAACACCTTTGGGATGAATTAGAATGGAGATTGCGAGCCAGGTCTTCTCATCCAACATTAGTGCCTGGCCTCACAAATACTCTTCTGGATGAGTGGGCAAAAATTCCAACAGACACACTCCAAAATCTTGTGGAAAACCTTCCCAGAAGAGTGGAAGCTGTTATAGCTGCAAAGGGGGGACCAACTCCATATTAATGCCTATGGATATAGAATGGGAAATCATAAAAGCTCCTGTAGGTGTAATGGCCAGGTGTCCCAATACTTTTGTCTATCTATCTATCTATCTATCTATCTATCTGTCCGTCTGTCTGTCTTTCTACCTACCTACAGTATATGGACAAAAGGATTGGGACACACCTCCTAATCATTGAATTCAGGTGTTTCATTTAGACCCATTGCCACAGGTGTATGAAATCAAGCAGCTAGCCATGCACTCTGCATTTACAAACATTTGTGAAAGACTGGGTCATTCTGAAGAGCTCAGTGAATTCAAGTGCAGTACTATCATAGGATGCCACCTTTGCAATAAGTCAGTTCGTGATATTTCCTCCCTGCTAGATATTCCGCGGTCAACTGTAAGTGGTATGATTGAAAAATGGAAGCGTTTAGGAACAACAGCAACTCAGCCATGAAGTGGCAGACCACATAAAGTCACACAGTGGGGTCAACGAGTGCTGAGGCGCATAGTGTGTAAAAGTTGCCAACACTCTGTTGACTCAATAACTGCAGTGTTCCAAACTTCTTCTGGCATTAACATCAGCACAAAATCTGTGTGCCAGGAGCTTCATGGAATGCGTTTCCATGGCTGAGCAGCTGCATGCAAGCCCAACATCACCAAACACAATGCCAAGTGTCGGATGGAGTGGTGTAAAGCATGCTGCCACTGGACTCTGGAGCAGTGGAAACATGTTCTGTGGAGTGACGAATCATGCTTCTCTGTCCGGCAGTCTGATGGACGAGTCTGGGTTTGGCGGTTGCCAGGAGAACGTTACCTGCCTGACCGCTTTGTACCAACTGTAAAGTTTGGTGGAGGAGGGATAATGGTATCAGGGGTCGGGCTAGGCCCCTTAGTTCCAGTGAGGGGAAATCTTAATGCTTCAGCATACCAAGACATTTTGGACAATTCTATGCTTCCAACTTTGTGGGAACAGTTTGGGGAGGGCCCTTTTCTGTTCCAGCATGACTGTGCCTCTGCACAAAGCAAGGCCCATTAAGACATGGTTGGGTGAGTTTGGTGTGGAAGAACTTGACTGGCCCACACAGAGCCCTGACCTCAACCCTATCGAACACCTTTGGGATGAATTAGAATGGAGATTGCGAGCCAGGTCTTCTCATCCAACATTAGTGCCTGGCCTCACAAATACTCTTCTGGATGAGTGGGCAAAAATTCCAACAGACACACTCCAAAATCTTGTGGAAAACCTTCCCAGAAGAGTGGAAGCTGTTATAGCTTCAAAGTGGGGACCAACTCCATATTAATGCCTATGGATATAGAATGGGAAATCATAAAAGCTCCTGTAGGTGTAATGGCCAGGTGTCCCAATACTTTTATCTATCTATCTATCTGTCTATCTATCTATCTATCTATCTATCTATCTATCTATCTATCTATCTATCTATCTATCTATCTATCTATCTATCTATCTATAAAAAGACTCAAACGTGTTTTGGGGAAAAAACTAATTGTGAATCTTAATTGCAGTGACAAAATATAAATATTATCTTTGATAGTTGCATAAAACTTCTTTTAGAAAGTTGATTTTAAGTTGTTTCATTATTATGTGATTCACATGCATAAAAAAATCACCAGAAGTTTATGAAAACCATATTTGTCTGGAGGAGATAACCTTTGCCCCCCCCCCCCCCAGCTGGAACCTCATGTCACCCTGTTGCTACCCCAGGTAAAACTTGTTAAATCCGCCACTGGCACAGTGCTACCCATAGCAAATTAGAGCTAGTCCGTATATGCCCTGTAAGCTATGTCTGATTTATTAAAGAAAGAAAATGGCCTGACCAGCAAACCAAGTTGGCTAGGGCCCCATCAAACATTTGTGCCCAGGGGTCTGTAACTTGATTCGAGCTTGCTCTTCACAACGTCTGTTCATTGTGGTTCAACGTTGTCATTCAGGGGAAATGCTGCGATATTAAAATTGTCACGGTTTAGTATCGCCATTTTGCACTGAATCGACTCCCCTCCAACCGCTAGAATCTTTTTAGCTTGGTTGCTTGAACCATGAAAACCTTATAAATGCATCTCATTGAGGGAACAGTCTGAATCCAGCCTGCTGGTTGTCCTTGGAGGCTTTCACTGTCATGCCAGTTAAAATGCAGAGGGAAACAGGGTGTTTGAGAACAGGCTGCAAACAACTGCATTCACTTATAAAGGGCTCAAAATCTAATTAGGAAAAATCAGACCGGGCAAGTTCAAATTATCCTAGCCGTGGTATCATGCTGGACAACACCACAAAACTTTGAACCAGATTATCTCTCTAGATGTTTTTAATGGCCTAACCCTGCTGTGTTTTCAACTAGCATTAGGAGCTATCCTTGGCGTATCATGTCAATAATATTTAGTATAAGACACTGCTTAACTCCCTTGTTTTTATCTACAGCAATGTTAGTGAATTATTACACTTTATCTGGATATTTTCAAGACATATTTTGAGAAAAAGACCATTTTAATTATTTAGCCCTTTGTAAATGGAAATTCCAAAATTAAGAGAAATCAAGAGAAACCATATTATTGGCTCAAATAAATAGAAGTGGTATGTACCTGAGTTGTGTCCCATTTTCCATGCTGGTTGGAGAGAGTATATTATTTTGCAGATTTTATCTGTTTGGTCATGAAGTCAGTGGTGTTTTTGTTTGCATTGATTTGATTTTTACATATGTGCAAAAAATGATACACAGCGTAGCTAATGGGTTGAAAGTTACCAGACTTTGGATGCAGATAGTTCCCATTAAACAGAGATGTGGTTGCCAGCATGGGACACCAAACAGTGTGTGCCAGTGTGTTGTGACCAGCAGGGAGTCTGTACAGATCAATGTTGTGTCATGTAAAGGTCATGACCAGAGTGCTGCTCTCCCACAGAGAGGTTGTGTAGTCTGTCAGTACCTCCGGGTTTTCTCTTTGAGCAAGGTACTTGCAGACTGGCAGAGGACTAGCAGAAGGTAATAGAGTAGGCGCTGGCACTTTAAAGGACCTGTGTGTAAGATTTGGGGGGGGGGTCTATTGGCAGAAATTGAATATAACATTCATAAGCATGTTTTCATTAGTGTATAGTCGCCTGAAAATAAGACTTGTTGTGTTTTCGTTTCCTTAGAGCCCTTTATATCTAAAGAGGGAGCGTGTCTTCCTACACGGAGCCCGCCATGTTGCACTGCCATGTTTTTACAGTAGCCCATGTAGGTTTTCCTACCTGGAGGGGTTATCAGTTGGTTGCCATCTGTAACCTCGCCGCTACTTGCCACTAAATCCTACACACTGGTCCTTTAACTCTCAAGGTGTTGCATCAGCAGCGCAATTTCTCATTGCGAGACATGACAGCATGACATGCAGTGTACTCCTGTTTGGTTAGACTATATGATATTGACACGTCATTATGCAATCCAGCTTTTTACTTCCACTCTGACAGAGTAGACAATCGAAGGTAAGGTTTTTCCCACAAGTGGTGCAACACCCTCTTGTGGGGGAAAAAAACAACTCAAGATTGACATGCATTTTCCATACTTGATTGTGACTTCTATTTAAAGTGAAAGTAGACAACTTTTCAACTGTTGCCCCCTAGCGTTTCCAAGTGATAATATTGTTCGCGCCGCTGTCGCAAAGACAACCCGCTGTCGAGAACACAATTGATTTCGTTTTCCTCAGAGCCTAGCAACTCCCAACAACACAGGACACATGTTTACACATTTCTGTGAAGAAGCATGTTCACCGAAGACGTAAAGTGAAATTGTCGTAATTTCATATTGAATTTGGAAGCTAATGGCAACTGTAACAATGTGCTTTGCATAGTAATAACATAGTTTGAGTAACGTTATTGCTTCACACAAACGGGTAATACGGCAGGGGTTGGCGTCGCAGTGGAGGGGGGAATAGTAGACGAAAAGGTTTGGCGAAGAAGCGTGAGTTTATCCATTTATTTAGTCGATATTGTTGACATAAATGCCATTTTATGTGGTTGGGTTTTTTTTGGGGGGGGGGGGGTTCCGCTCCAGTTGTATCCGGCCAATTACCCCACTCTCCCGAGTATAAGAGTACACCTGTCGCCATCTTACAGTGCTGTGATTGCAACCATTCCCAAATCCTCTATGAATAGGACACATTAACACTGAAACTCTAGTTAACGCTCACGGAAATTTGCATTTGAATCCGATCGTTTTCATTCTTATGCCACTGTGTTGTTTATAAGGGTGGGGATACCTGCAGTCAGTTGAGACTGAGAAGGTCACTTAGATGGGTGATGAAACGTTTCTCTCTCAATAAACGTTGTGTCCAGATGAACTGATTCAACTTTCTTTGATTTTCTTACCTGGGTTATTGAGCATGCATAAAGACAGTCTCAGACAGTTATTGTGCTGGATTTTCTTCTTACCCCCCCCAACCTGCATGTACACATTAATACTGTGTTTGGTGACATTGTATGCTATAACTGGGTTTGCGCTTGCACTCAAGCGTGTGCATTAATACTTGAGTAAGTGTGGCACAGACAGAAATGGTTAACAAGCAAAATATGTGTCACCTTGTGAGACATAGTTTTTCGTTTTAGTTTTAAAGTGCTGTGGATAGACGATATGCTTCCCCGTGAGCGCGTGCACTCTCACTCTGCACATACTGAGGTTGCTAGGACTGGGCCGGTCTTCTCTCAGTGGCTCTGTGTGGCGATTGGAGATTCCAGGCCTGGCCCTGGAGCCTCCCCCCTCTGACACACTTTCAGCGCTGCATTACCAGCATGACTTTCACTGCTCTCCAAGGGCGGGTGGTGCACCTTCAGGAAAAACAAACAAACATGGAGGCCTTAGGAGTACAAATGCACAGACCCTGTTCATTTTACTATCTGTGAGTACGGCACCTTAGCATCGGGGATATTTTGAATATGCATGGAGGGCATGGTTTTGATATTGAATGTGAGTCATAACGTGTGTGCAACAATGTGTAAATCAAGGACACAGTGTCCAGATCTGTGTTAAACGTATGCACATTTGTCGCTAATTATAGCTCTCTCCTTGTGGAGTATATTATTGTTGGCTATATTTTGTTGTTGAGTGGTTTAGGTTTTAATATTTAGGAATTTTAATTTTAGATGACGATGCTGGCTGTTTTTAAGTACAAGCATTAATTGCAGTTGAAATTGGCATGTTTTGACACAGGGCTATCGAACAAGTAGGTATGCTCAATTTAACAAATAGCTGTATACATTTATGCTGTGATGCCATTAGTCTATAGATGAGGTTGTTCAGATGTTGCTTCTGTCCATTTGGCAGAGATGTTCTTTTGCCAAAAAAAAAGGGGGGTCATCAGTGTAAGTTAATAGAAAGGGGAGGTCTTTTGTTGTGTAAACTATAGTTATGTTCTAACCTAGTAACTTGTCACAGGTTTCAGATGACTCATTAAGTTGCATTGTGTGTCCATTCCACTTAAGCTGTAGGAGGAAATATACGCTACCATTTTCTAACAGCTCATTGTTTGGCTTTGAGGAAATCTCTGTAGCCGCAGTCAAACCTGTAGAGGGAGGTCTTGGTCTCACTGTATTCCTAATTGATAGGGATCATTCCTAATTGCTACTTCAATTATTTATATCTTCGATTGCTGCCACAACCTATCACATAGCTTATTCCTATTAATAAGATGCCATGATTAGGTTCACAACAATGGTATCCATCTTAGTGATAGCTAACTTTGCTGAACAAACACTGAAGCGTTAAGGAGAAACGTAGCGAGCAGATTCAGAAGATTCATGAGCGGGAGAGGGTGTGGCTCTCCAAGACTGTGCAGCCATTGTTTCTCCTGATACACTCACACACACACACACACACACACACACACACACACACACTCACAAACACAACAGGAGGTGTGTGTGCACATAACAGTGGAAAGCTAAACAGGACAAAAGAGCTTTTTATGCAATTCAGTGGTCTGGCAAAAAGCCATTTTGTAGCCACAGGGGAGAAATAGAGAGCAAGCACTTGAGCTTTCCTTCATAGGACGCCTTCTGACCGTTGTGGTGCGCGCACACACACACACATACACACACATATTCAATACACTTATTCAATACACTGTATAGGTAAACATGTAATTTATTTTTTCACGTATAACACCGACATTTTTGCAAGGATCGAACTGGCAACCCTCCAGTTACCAGACAACCTGCTCTACCTCCAAGCCACTGCTGCCCCAAAAAATATGTTTTCCCTCTTACGTTTATTTTTGGAATGCCTTTGCGTGGATATTTCTTAAAGCCTACTTAATCTACATTATAGCAGCATTATGGCGGCACAGTGGCCCAGTGGTTAGCACCATTGCCTCACAGCAAGAAGGTCCTGGGTTCAAACCCCAGGCCGTCCCAGGTCCTTTCTGTGTGGAGTTTGCATGTTATCTCGGTGTCTCCATGGGTTTCCTCTGGGTGTGCTGGTTTCCTCCTACCATCAAAAAGACATGCATGTTAGGATTAATCCTCCTGCCTGTGCCCCTGAGCAAGGCAATGGAGAGAAGAAGTGGAGTTGGTCCCCGGGTGCTGCAGCTGCCCACTGCTCCTATACAATAGGATGGGTTAAATGCAGAGAATACATTCATTGTAAGAATACAATGTCAAATAAAGTGGCATTCATTCATTTCACAGTCCTATAAAAATGTATGATGGATGGCTAGTGACTACTTATGTTAATCAGTAATATTACAATTTACTATTTCATTTAGCAGACACTTTTATCCAAAGCGACGTACATCTGAGAGTTAACACAACACAAGCAAGGATCTAGTCAGGAGGTGACAATGCAAGTAAGTGTAAAAAAAACTAGGCTCAAGTCCGATAGGACATAGGTGTCAACAGGTAGTGAACAAAGAAAAAGGTGCATGGAAGCGATTTTTTTTTAAATACCATCAGGTGTGGAGGTGTTCGAGAAAGAGCTGCGTGGATATGTCTGTGAATGGTCTCATTCATCCAGGTCATAGTTATCCAAAGGAATTGAATCAAGTGCAACTGGACTTGGTTATATATCCGTGAAGACTTTTCGCCTCTCATCCAAGAGGCTTCATCAGTTCGTGCCTTTCTGACTAGACCAAGCTAGTCTAACTGGCCGGTGAAGAAATGTCTTCACGGATATATAACCGAGTCCAGTTGCACTTGATTTAATTCCTTTGGATAGCTGGGTGGATAATGTCGGTTACTGGAGGCTGTGTTTCCATTCCGGCTCATTCCCGGTATGAGTGTCTAGGTGTGTTTTTGTCTAGCTAGGTGAGTATTTATATTCAGGTTGGTTGGACTGTTGATTAGTTCAGAAACTGACAAAAATTCAAAGCCTTAAAAAAAGCAGAATCCAAGATGAAGGACATGGGTTTTCCTAATGGCAGATTGGGGTTTTACATCCATCATATGTGGAGCAGCTTTTGTGTCAAGTGGACTGGCAGTATCAGACATACGGCCTCTTTATGTGTGACATTTGATTACAGGTGTTGTAAACAGGCTGTAACTAGTAGTCTATCAAAACAATGACAAAAACAATAAGAGTGTTGTGGAGGAAACTCTGATGACCTCTTCATCCATCTAACTCACTGCTAGGTGCTCCTTTAGGGCACTTTAAACTCATATTACAGAGCTCATAAACAGTAGACGGAGCACTGAAAGCCCTTTTTGTGGCTCTATAGAGTCAAGGTCAGGATTCTGGGCCTAAATTGGAACTGCTGGTGGTGAAGTCTACGTGCAATTGAGTTTTGTGTGGTTTCAGCTTTGGGTCAGCAGACACCAGGCTACAAGAGGTGTCCTCAGAACTGGAGCTTCTACGTCAGCTGTTTTGAGAGATGAGGATGATTAATTGCTGTGCTATAAAATAAGTGAGATTCAGTCTGTACTTGTGGTAGTTGACTGTGTCATTAATATGTCAGAGCATTTATAATTAGGCTAAGGTCAAAGCCTGTCTTAAGGTTATTCTCCAACAATGTCTGCTGTATACTGCATGACGGTGTTTCTCACAGATTTGACATAGAAATACTGTCTAGTGGAAGGTGACATTTGTGCAACACAGACGATGGGGGGTGTTTTTGAGAGTTGTTGCCCCGCATCTTCGTGTGTTGGAGGACGTGGTTGGAAAAGCAATGACTAAAGTACACCCGGACTAAAGGTGTCGGTAGATTAGCGGTGGCTATCACTTTATGTGTATAGTATGTAAAGTGTGTTTATAAGAAGCCTCGTCAAAAGACAAAGTCATTTGCCCTTTTTAACTGCTCTTTTTTCATGATAAACCAGTCAAAGGTGAAAGGTCATCTCCCTAGTAGAAGGGGGAGCGTTGAGGAAGTTTATACTGAAGATATACTGTATGTATCCAGTGTGTGCATTTGTTCTTTTCTAAGTGCGATTGCTAAATTGTGTAATACAACGGAAAGTTTCATTCCATACTAAATTATTGAATGATTTATTCAGAAAATATTTCTACATCAGCGTTCTTGGAAAGGCTTTGAAAAAGCTTCTTTGTGTGAATGCAGGATGGTGCCCATAATGCTGAAAGGTGAGCAGTGGTAAAATGAGGAAATTGTGGAAGACGCCAGACAATGACACAAGACATGTCTGACCTTGCCCTGGAGTTTCAGTTTAGGTTATTTTCTTATTATTTTTGTATTTTTCTGAGAATTGCACACGAGATGAAAAGTAAAATGCAGAGTGAGAATGCCAGCTAGCTGTCATTTGTCAGTCCTTTGTAACATTTGTTGAAACAGATCAACTGGCAAAAGGCCTGATGCTCTCAGTCCAATTTACATTGCTGGATTGCTGGATAATAAGAAACAAAATAACCATAATATAATCTGTTGGCACACAAACATGAGAATTTTATGTACATCTGTCTATTAGCAGGAGGTACAAAATAGTGCGTGGCGTTAAGGAAAATATTATCATAGTAATCATAAACTTTTTACATGATATCGATATATGATGTCATCTGCTCATACCTGCAGAAATACCATATTTAAGAATCCAGTCAAAGGTCGTCACATTGAACATCACATTCTGTAATGTAGGTATACAAACCAACACTAGTCTACACATAATAATGCTCCCTCACATATTTCACACCTCATTTTTTGAGAAATTATAGAGAAAAGATTCTCAATAAAAGTTAAAAAAAATCTGCATCATAATAAGACAATATCTAAATTTCATCCAGATAAAATACCAGTGTAAGACGATTAATGGTAATGTTGAATTATTGCCCAGCCGTAGTTCAAAATGATGGACTAGATGAAATCTTTTGAAAGATTACAGCTGCCTTTTGTAAATCACTCATCAGACCCATCAAGAAAAGAGGACGTTCACTGTCACTAAAAACACCAAACAACCTTTAAAAAAAAAAAAGCCCATATAGGCCCCAGAAATATGGAAGTTTTGGTACTAATAAATCCCATCTATTTAAGCATCAACATGCTCTGTCTGTCACAGCATTTATATTCAGCACTGTGTTCAGAGATGACAGACAGTTTATAGTTACACTAACAGAAAAATGAACGGGGGGCTGCTTTTTCCTCACACATCACCTCTGGTTGAGAAATACTGTAGATGCTGACCCGTTTGGCCCGAAAATGTGGATCTAATTTCATACAGGCCCAAGAGCACCTTTCTGTTCTTATATAGGGTTTAGCCAGTGTGGTGTTAGACAATGAGATTATATGCGGGAGGGTGGGGGAGAATTATGGTATGTGTAGGTCTCAAACACTGACTGAATACGCTGTAGACCAAAGCTGTGTTTGACTGCGCTGGCTAATTAGTGCGATTACTGCACAGCTGGATTGGCGAGACATTTTACTGAGTTTTATCAAAAGGATCATTCACTCGATGAGGGCTTCATCCCGACAACTTCTGCTTCAGCAGAGCCTCTCTATTTTAGGACTGCAGGACTCTGTCTGGGGGTGTGCAGGCCTCTAAATTTAACAGACTGGGAAAACTGAAACTAACCGTTATGATAACAGTTCTGCTTTTGCTTTAGATCGCTGTGTAGCTGCATTCCGTGTAACACAAAACTGTTGTGAGTCGCACCGCTTCAACATGTACAGCCATTAAAATGATTGTTTGGTTCATGGGTTAATCTGATGATGAGCAGGGTTTACACTGAGTTACATAATGCATAACTATGTATCTTTGTGTTTACATAGAAATAACGTGTATGCATTTTCTAATACTGTCTTTTTGCCACTATGCCCTCTCTGTGATCTCTTCTACCTATTTCTCTCTTCATATTGACCTCCTTTAACAATATTTTCCTTTCCCTCCACCCCCTTGCTCCCTTTCTCTCCTTTCCACACATGCTGATCGCTCCCCCTCTCATCTCTTGTTTTTTGACCTCACGTTCCTTGTCTGACCTCTTTCAACTCCCTCTCGGTTATCTCTTTATTTTCTCACCGTCTGTTTCACTCTTTCACGCCCCAAATCTCTCCGTTCTCCACATCAACTTCGCTTTCCCGCTCCATATCTGCCTCTCTGTTGCCTTCTGTCACAAGTCATGCCCTCAGTATCTGCCTTTCCTCCAGTCCATCAGACCAGCATGGGTCCTCCAAGCCGCCACTGAGCTCCTCGGCCATGACATCACGCATCCTGCTGCGACAGCAGCTGATGCGGGAGCAGCTTCAGGAGCAGGAGCGCCGGGAACAGCAGAGACAGCAGGCCTCCCAGTACCCCCAGATCACAGCTGCCCAGACCCCCGCCATCAATGTCAGCGCCCCACCCAGCTTGCCCCCGACTTCCCAGGTGCCAATGGAAGTGCTAAAGGTAACTAGACATTGCCAGCAGAGACTGTGAAAGTATAGTTGCTGCCAATGCAAAGTCGATATATTGCTGTACACGACAAAGTTTGAAAGGTGTGTATAGCATGTGTGTGTGTTTGTGAAAAAGCATTTGAGTGGAACGTACCTTTAAAAGCATCACAAGTTGAATTACTGTTAAAAGTTATGGAAGTTGAACCAGCCAATCAGAACAGTGACCATGCATTAGGCTAAATGTTAGTATTATCGGGAATAACATTCGTGAGAATACACAACTTCAAGTGTTCTATTGCTTTTACAAAACAATTCTACAAAAAAAATGTACAAAGTAAAAACAAGAAACTCAGAAATATCGTTTAGAATGGGATATTTGCAGTTTCTTCCACCTAAAAAAGTAGTTCCACCAAAAGTGGCTTGTTGCCATGCAATCAAATCGGAACAATTAAGCAGGAATATGTCACAAGTATACTTTGTATATAACACTTTGTGGCACTCCAAATAACAATGTAATTAGAATAAATAACAACAAAGTAAAGATGAATTAAATAATAACATTATTAAACACTGTTGACTAGCTTGCAAATTTTTAGGTATAGAATTATTTTTGCTGCTATATGTTAATCTGCACACCGCCATTTATTATGCAGTTGGAGGAGAAGGTGTGTGATGTAGGATTATTATCACATTGTTTTTGCCTTCACTGGCCTCCTCCAGAGGTCACGTCAATCCTCTTTCAGATCATGCCAATCATGCCGTAGCGTAGGGATGACCTAAATCAAAATTGACATTTTGAAATATTTCCATTGTTGACATGAACAATGTATGATAGCCGTTGAAATCAGCTATTGATAAAATCAGCTGTCTCAAGCAGGAGATTACAGATGAAGTGATGCGGCTCCTTTGATGTTAAAGTAAATGAAGTAAATTAAACACAGCTCTCGGCCAATCAGATTGCTTGATCCCAAACAGTTCTTATGTTTATGTGTCTCAAAGTGTGTCATCTCTGGAAATAAATGTTTTAAGTGTCCTGCTGCAGCAGAACGGTGTCAGCTGCCTTAACCTTATGAATCTACAGTATGTCGACCAACGCAGCGGTGGAGAGTCAAGCATGGTTTTACGATGAGCGAATGTAAAAAACACGGGAGTGAGTGAAGTGTGTTAACGCACATATATGGGGATTATCTTTCCTGAGAGAATTCCTCTTTAATGCATGCTGTGCTTCCAGCCATTTGGATTTAGCCATCTGTAATCCTATTTGCTCAGCTACATTCACATCTTTTCATAGCTTTGATTCGTTGGCAGTCTGAGGGACGAGAGACTGTTAAAGATTTTCTGTACTGGGAGAGAGAAGTTGCAATTGCAGTGCAACTGAAAACTTGACAAGAATACATTTAGACGAGACGTTTTGGTAAGTTTGGTTATTTGTCACTGAATACATCTTATTTAAAATGTAGATGACTAGGAAATATCGACGGAAACATATTCCAGTCAGTGACGTGTTCAACTTTGTAAGTTATTGTTTGTGATTCAAGGTTTTTCTAGTGTCTAACGGTATAATGGATAATTGGTTACCCAAAGAACTTCCTTTTGTCTGTTTTAAAATGTTTTCACAAAGGAAGTATTCTAAAATGCTTTAGGTATCCCTCACTAAATTTAGTAGAACAGTCTGAATTCAATTGTGTGTTGAAAAATTTCTACTTGAGAAAATCATGCATTTGCATCACTACATCATTTTTTCTTTAAAGGAGGCAAAGCAACTCGTGTGTTTTTAAATACAAAATACTATATATGGCTGAGAGCTTATGGTATGTCACATAGACACTTCACCCCATGCGTGTTCATAGCTTTGGGGTGTTCTTGTTCATCTGTAAAAATCCCTGTCTCTGCAATGTCACATTTCTGAAAGAAAAACAAAAATTAGCTTTTTGTTTTGTGTGTGGCTTCCATTGATTTGTTATTATTTGTGAATCCCATGAATCATAACAAATGCCTGCACCGCTGATAGCTGAAGGTTCTGTGTGCAAACAAGTCTGGTCACGGGTTCCACAAAAAAATATTAAAAACTCGAAAGTTTGTACAAACTTAAGCTCTTTTGCAAAAATATAATAACAGCATTAAATGTTCCAATGACCAAGTCATGAAATCAACAAAAAGGTTAAACTTCATTGTGCCAATGTATCTGAATTTTATCAAACATCATATCTATGGGTATAAAAGGACAAAAAAAAATACTATACACCATAAAATGATACTACTATAAAGCAATTTTGTGTTTAGATGTACTCTATCGCTGCTCACAAAACTGCCGTTCACATTTAAAAGGAAATGTTATATCCACTGTTCCGCGTGTATTGGTAACTATGGAGAAGGGACTTAATTAACCGTATGTATCAAATGATTATTTGCATATCTTCACAAAAATTCTCATATGGTGATGGGTTTATAGTATTGCTGTACCTTAAAAGACTAATTCTTGCGTAACAAAATTCTCCAACATAACTCATTTCGAGATATCCAGAGATTTTATGGCTGTCTTGCTTTGCGCACACGTTCATCATCCTGGATGTGTGTGGCATGGGCCAGCAGTGGCAGACAAATATATTCATTGAAAGTTTGCCCCCCACCCCAACACTGCATAAACATTACTTATTTTCAGTAATCTGCAGGCTTAGGACCCCTGCTACCCCAATACTCACTCTTTGTGTAATACAACAAGTTAGAGTAACATTTGGTGATTTGGCGTGAGCTTACAGACATTCTTCATTGACTGAAGCCCTGAAATGAAAAGGCTGTTCCAGCCTGGCGCTGTTGAGCAGTGTTAACCTGCTCCCCTGTCTGTGAATAGATTAGCAGGGTCCACGTTAAGCTCAGGGGTACCAGGCAGAGCTGCTGGACCTCAAAAGTGCAAACATTAAGCTTAGATGAGTTTATCTAAAGACTGATTGGACCCTTAATTAACCAAATGACCTCTGACCTTCCGAGGAATAAGTACGGGATCAGTTTGGGGATCAAGACAAAGGCAAGCACAGCCTTACCACACACCAAACGCTAATTCAGTGAAGAATGCTCGTAATTAGCCCCCGCTGCTTTCATTCCACGGCATATTTAAGAGAAAAAAAACACCGCTTTGAAATTTATGTAGGATCACTTCCTAAATGGGTCAAAAATGATTTCTAGATTTTTTTTTTCAAAGGAATTAGAGTACCATGAAAAGAACAAAGTATTCTACACTGTTCTGTACAACACTTGGCATTTCTTTTGGATTACACAATTACAGTAGCATGTGACCGTCAGAAAGAGCATCAAAAAGTATGAATACATTTCCCAAAAATTAGCCTAATTGGATTTCCTTGTCAATTAATACAAAAACACAACCCACAGAAATACTTTCCAGTATTTGTAGGTTATGACATTATAACATATTGTAAGAGGGTTAGGGTTAGGATTAGGGTTAGCATTTAAATACTCAATATAAAATTAATGTAGTCTTCATCTGCTTCAAGGCTCTTATGGAATACACATAGCTTACTTTCCTAATCACTTCAAATGAACTACAGATTTTTCTTTTATCAAATTTGCAATATTTCAGATTACTGCATGAAGGGCACGCTATGTTTAATTGCTTCTAAGGGGTCAAAACAGCATCGCCACTCTTAATAACTCAATGAAACAGCAAAGCGTTCCAAAAAAGTTTTGCAAAAAGTTGTACAGAAAGGCTAAAGTTGCCAAACAACGGTTTTCTTACTTGGCTTTAGGTTTGATGAGATCTTGTACAGTAGATTGCCGTCTCAGAGCGGGTTAACGCTGAATTTGGCCAAAGCCTTGCTATTTTACCCATATTTCTAATGGATAACATAGAGTTAACAATGTTAACATCACAGTTGTGTTTAGCAAAAGAGCTGGAGACCACATTCAGCCGCTCCGCTTTTGACACAATGTGGCCTATTCTTCAAGTCTGCTTAGCAAATGGAACATTGCTGTTAATGTGTCCTGCTAAGGGCACTGTGGAGTCCCCAAGGCACCCAGATATAAAAAAGACAAATTGTTGTTTGTCACTTTGCCCTCACCCTGTGTCCTCTCTGCATGTCTCTCAATGAGAAGCCAGTTCAGTATTATGCATGTATTTCTTTTTCAGAATGGTCTTGCCATGGGGGGGGGGGGGGGGGGTTCATGTTGGTAATGGCCTCGGGGTTGTCTTATAACAAGCTGACATACAAAGAGCTCTCTTGTTGTCTGTATTTTAAGATGTCGTGAGGATTGGAGTTGTAAGAAAGGTGGCTATTATGGCTAGCGACCATCATGGCAATTGCTTATGTGTTATTTCCTGAGACAGTCATCTAATTGTTTATTTTTCATCTGACGGATTGGCAAACGTGCTCATTGAAATCACAAATATGTTTAATCTGACCTTTATACAAGAGTAATCAATGTCAAGGATGCATCCCAGCGAGTCCTAGACATCCCACAGCCGAGCACTTACATTAACAACATGGATAGAAATCCATTTGCACAGACTTTACTATGCCACAGCACCTGTCAAAAGTATTTGTAAAGATGCATTCAAGATATATGTATGTAAGATGGCATTCATTTTACTGTCTGCTGTTTGGTATCTTATATATTCGCCTCTGTCTTCAAAGAGGATCCTTATTTTCCCCTGATCAATTTGTCATCATAAAAAAGTCCATTTACACAGCTATTACTTAGATCAGCAGGTTCCAACCTGAGTCCTGCAGTGGGGGTGGTGTGTGTGTGTGTGTGTGTGTGTGTGTGTGTGTGTGTGTGTGTGTGTGTGTTTATATGTTGGGGGGTGTCTATCACATTACCGATGACAATGTAGGAGGTTGGGCCCTTAGGTGAAAAAAAGACTGTTGAAAACTGCTCTTGACCACATGAAATGTAAAAGGATGCCAGTTTTATGAGGTTAACAAAGTTAAGGGAAAAAAACAAGTTAATTAAAGTTAAAGATTAAAGAAATAATCTTTGTAATTGATATGAATTGGCATGCCTCATTAGTAAAGCACAAAGTGTATTGGGAGGAAAACATCAAGTAGAGAATTTATTACTGTGAAGGGCCTAACGAGTAAATCTTCAGTTAACCATCTTTTGCTTTATCTTAAATACAATGCCCTTAATGAACCCTTTGTTGCTGTTGTGGCTATTTTTAGGCAGGAAGCAGACCGTAATGTGTGTGTGCGTGGGTGTGTGTGTGTGTGTGTGTGTGTGTGTGTGTGTGTGTGTGCATGCGCGCGCATGTGTGTGTGCGTGCGTGCGTGGGCGGGGAAAGGTGGGTGGGTGTGTATGTGTGTGCATGTGCTAGTGGGTGTGTGCATGTGACAGTTTATGAGGTTGCATCCTACAATAACTCTTTGTATCTTCAATTCTTTTTTTAGTTTGGAAAGAAGGATTTCTGCCATGTACTGAGTGCTGGGAGCGTGTGTGTAATTTCAAGTGTGTTTGCATGTGTTCTTGTTCAGCTATATTTGTGAGGACCAATATATTTGTCAATTTTGAACCGTCAAGAGTGAGGACATTTTTTTTTTTGTAAAGTGGGGACATTTTAGCCAATCCCATTTCTTAGAGGGTCTATTTTAGGGTTAAGACTTGGGTTTAGGGTTAAGGTTAGGCATGTAGTGCTGATGGTTAGGGTTCGGGAATGAATGTAGTCAATGAGGTGTCCTCATAAGTATAGAAAAACAAACAATTGTGTGTGTGTGAGAGAGAGAGAGAGAAAGCACAAAAGAGAGAGGGAGGGACAGAGAGAGAGAGGGAAGGCGAGAGGGGGGGGCAGATAGAGAAAGAGAGAGGGAAAGAGAGAGAGAGGGAAGGCGAGAGAGGGCGAGGGACAGATAGAGAGAGAGAGGGAAAAAGAGAGAGGGAGAGGGAAACTCTGAGAGAGAAAGAGAGCGAGGGAGGGACAGAGAGAGAAGGAGGGAGAAAGAGAGAGGAAAGGGAGAAGGAGCGGGGAGGGACAGAGAGAGAGAGGGAAAGAGAATGTGAGAGAGAGAAAGAAAGAGAGGGAAGGATAGAGAGAGGGAGGGAGAGAGAGGGAAAGAGCGAGAGTGTGAGAGCGAGAGAGCGAGAGAAAGAAAGAGAGACAGCGAGTGAGAGAGAGCGAGAAAGAAAGAGAGAAGGACAAGACGGTGGGGGTTATGTGTATTTGTGTACAATGAACATGTTTCTTATCACATATTTGGAAATGAAGACCCCTGCGTTGTTTTGTTATGTGCAGGCACATTATAATGGACCATTTGTTCACTTAATTACATTAGATCCTACCAAGTATCCCATGGCTAGATCCTGCGGAAGTTTGTGCATATTTCTTCCAACAACAAAAAAAAGCCTCACACAGTTTCAGTTATGAACAAAGAACATTGAAATATTGAAACAATAAATATTGAAATAATATTTCACAATGTGAGAGCACTTTCTTTCCAACAGCCTCATGGATTATAAAAACGACTTTAATACAGTTGAACTGAGGAAACATGGCTCTCATTTGAAAAACCTTATATGTCCTTGACATGAGATTTTAAAGCATCAAATAATTAAAAATAAAGCATTTTATCAAATGACATGATTAATATGTTTCCAAATTACATAAAGACTTCATTAGAATTATTGTTAAACTATGGTAGTGAGGCGAGAAGTGAGACGTCTGCAGACATGTGAATACCTGTTATTGATGAAAAGGCAATCAAACAAAAATGAAACATCCACACATTCTTACAAACAATAAAATGTCAACTCTATAATGCTCACCTATAATCTATCTAACACAAGGCTGCCCCGGAATGAGGTGATCAGACAGGTTTACTTTACCATTTATAAATAAATCGTTACTCTGTAAATGAGTAGATTTGCAATTAATTGTATTAGTTTTGTTTTTTGGGTTTTTTTTTAACAGCATTCAATGAAGTTGCAATGGGGAGAATGAGAATGCCGATGGCAAAAACGATTATGGAAAAAATAGGGAGTTGCATTGAGGGAAAATAGACTTAGTGGTATTTAATATAAAAACTGTGAATCACATCTGCTTGAATGCTTAAGAACAAATAAGGAAATTCAAAATTGGAATAAATTCACCTCACAAACAGTGAATGCTGTCAAAGTATGGTGTGAACTACGGCGTCAACCAAACCATTTTGGAGAGAGAGAGAGAGAGAGAGAGAGAGAGAGAGAGAGAGAGAGAGAGAGAGAGAGAGAGAGAGAGGAGAGAGAGAGAGAGAGAGAGAGAGAGAGAGAGAGAGAGAGAGAGAGAGAGAGAGAGAGAGAGAGAGAGAGAGAGAGAGAGAGAGAGAGAGAGAGAGAGAGAGAGAGAGAGAGAGAGAGAGAGAGAGAGAGAGAGAGAGAAGGCTAAACACATGCATTGTGTTGGTATATATGTGCATGTCTGAGAGAGGTTGGTGGGGATTTCTTTTAGATTTTACCAGTTTCTATTTTTTGGACAGCAAGAGAGAGACGGACAGAGAGGGACAGATATAGACAGAGAGAGAGACAGATACGGAGAGAGCGAGAGAAAGAGACAGATGCAGATAGACAGCAAGAGACAGAGAGAGCGATATAGACAGAGAGAGAGATAGACATGGACGATGCAGGTAAGCTGCGGGGTGGTCCTGGGAGGGGGGCCAGCGGCGAGCGTTGCAGCAAGATTTATATTTTCCTGCCACAACCTGAGAGACAGTGGGTGACGGCACCTATTGCTACTGTTGTTGTTTAATATCATAATCATTGTTGTTGTTGCTGTTATTATTGTAATCATTGTTGTGTTGTGTTGTTGTTGTTTTACATGCTTTGGCAATATGTACACAAACGTATGTTATGCCAATTAAAGCACATATTGAATTGAATTGATAGACAAAGAGAGACAGATACAGAGAGAGACCGATACAGACAAAGAGAGACAGATACCGACAGAGAGAGAGACAGGTGCAGATGGACAGAGAGACGGATACAGACAGAGAGAGAGATAGACAAAGAGAGAGACAGATACAGAGAGAGACAGATACAGAGAAAGAGAGACATACGGACAAGAGCGAGACAGATACAAAGAGAGACATACAGACAGAGCGAGAGAGAGACAGATGCAGATGGACAGAGAGAGAGACAGATACAGAGAGACAGACAGACAGAGAGAGAAAGAGACAAGTAGAGACAGATACAGATGGACAAAGAGAGGGAGAGAGAGCTTAGGGTGTAAACGGGAGAGGGTGACGTGAGAAAGTGTCGCTGTATTGAGAATGCTGCACTCTTATTAAGAACCTGCCCTGAACTTTGTCCCTTTTCTTTATTAGAAAGATAAGACATCTTGAAAGTGATGGAAATATGTAAAAGAGATAACAAAATTCCTAAAAGCATAAATTATTATCTCAGTGCAGTCTATTCAATATTCATTCCATATTAAAAGCCCTGCGAATAATTAACAAAACAAGTCATTCAGTCATGCTGAGATATGGATGACATTAAAGCCTCACCACATCTTTCTATGCAGATAAAAAACAGCTTTCTCGTGTAATCACTTCTAACTGGCTGGGCCACCTACATAGATAACGCTTAAAACGTTAAGTTTCATATACAATCAAGCATATTTACAAGTATAAGCTTTGTGATTATTTTCTGATGGTTTGGGATGACAATTTTCTGCCACTTTTATATCAAAATTTAAGACAAAAGTCAGAAAAGAAACGATGGAAATTGTTGAAGCGAATGACTCATGTTTCTCTGCGGTGCTTCCTGCGATAACAACATGGCCTAGGCGTCCGGGTAGCGTAGCGGTCTAGTTCGTTGCCTACCAACACGGGATCGCTAGGTAGAATCCCCGTGTTACCTCCGGCTTGGTCGGGCGTTCCTACAGACACAATTTGCGGTGTCTGCGGGTGGGAAGCCGGATGTAGGTATTTGTCCTGGTCGCTGCACTAGCGCCTCCTCTGGTCGGTCAGGGCGCCCCCCCCCGGATCGGCAGGGGGGGGGGTGGAGCAGCAACCAGGACGGCTCAAAAAGAGCAGGGTAATTGGTCGGATACAATTGGGGAGAAAAATTAGGGGAGGGGGGGGATTGAAAAAAAAAAAGATAACATGGTCATGTGACACAATTCAAAATGGCCTTTGAATTTGTTGTTAATGAGTGACGCCTGGTAAAATGTTTGATTTGCGGCAGATGTTTCCCACATTTTCCTCATCCTAGACAGAAAATATGTCAGCCATTCTTTTGTGGTTACAAACATTTTCAAAGTCAAGCCAGGGCTCTTGAGTTCTTTCTTATAATGGTATGGCCCATTTTATAACAGTCTTTCCAGTTTCATTGTTAGTGTGGGCAGTGTTTGCCAACGAGGTTTTTACACTTAAACGCTGTTGACTTATCAAAACGTATAAGTTTTAATACAAATTCTGGTACAATTCATTAAAGGACACATGCTTCAGGGATTTGATGGAGTAACAAACAAAAGCTAGTTCTAACTGAAATGTACGTGTTTTGACTGTAGGCACACAAACTGACTTGGCACACTGTTGACCCGACTGCTGTGCTCGGCTCCTGGCTCTTCTCAGTGTACGAGTGTGGTAGTACGAAGGCAGATATGTTGAGATTATGTCATACGAGGTTTTTAACACAAAAGTTGTGAAAGCTGGGTGGAGGAATACGTCTCGGTGCACACCAGTGTTGCTAGCTTCCTGAAATGGAAATAAGGAATGCCGGTGGGGGGGGGGGGGGTCTTAGACTGAGGAGCTCCAACTACTGTGGACCGATAACAAATATTTCTCCAAAACGACAGGTCTTGCTCTTACACATGCATTACCCCTTCAGTAGCAGACTTTTCTAAAGATGTGACATAAAAATGCCCACATTTACCAGCCTCTCGCTCCTCCTGTGATTTCCTCCCGATGCATGTTGTTAGTCACAGATTCCTTCATGACTAATGGAGAGAGCCTAGTGGCAGATGGTGCACTTGCCCGTGAAAACATTCTCACTCACGTATCCCAGCCACTGGTAATCATTTTACCACTCCCTTCTGTATTTTTATAACCCCCCCCCCCACACACACACACACACACACCACTACCACCAGTGGACTACACTCGCAGGTTGCCATTTTTTTTAAATCTCGCACCGCTGTCAGGCGTATCGTAGCAACACTGTCGCAACCAATGAGAGGCCCGTTCTGTGTTTGGGCAGTGGAACATATCATGACAGGCTTAGGGACAACAGAGCAGGAGGGGTTCCTTCCCTCTCATACGAAATGCACAGCTGTAATATTTATCTCCCGTCGATTTGCACCGAATTGATTCTCAAAAATACGGACCAAAGCATGTCACGTATCAGTTCAATATGGAACACGTCTTTTAATTTCCAATTATGGGATGATCCTGTATTTTACAGGACGGTTTGCAACCCTAAGTGCAGATTCAGTGATTATTACTGACCATTGAAAAGCTCTAGGGGGCGGGTGACCATTTAGTTTATTACAAGTGGAAATATTCCATTAAATGCTAATGACTATTATCCATAATCCAAGCATCCTGATATTGTATATCATCACAAGAAGAAAGAGAGAATCCAATATGCCTGAAATGAGTAACCATCAGTAATCGTTCTCTCTCCTTTTGTCCCTCAAGGGTAAAAGGAGTCAGAGGGGGGTATTGTACTCTTTAATCAGCTACTGACATGTGGTAAATGAGGACCCCCCCTCGGTGAAGTCGGTTTTACAGCCCTGTAATGACTAGCTACATCCCCTGATGATTTAAGAACCCAGACCTGTGGACCTTGCCGTATCAATGTACTTCCATCTTCATGGAAAACAGGAAGTGGGGCATGTTCATGTGCCTCCACTTAACAACTCCCCTATTGCATAGAAAAAGTTGTTCGGGTACATAAGATTCTTCTCTGTTGATAGTGACACACAGCTACACAAATAAACTGACTGCCAGATTGATGAATCAGTTATTTTTTCCCCGTATATTTGGTATGCAGAGTACAACCAAAGAGATTAAAGGTGTCACAGGTGTGGGTGATGCCAGTACTGTTATTTGCTGGTATGTGTAAGTGAATTTGATCAACTTGTGACAGCTTACATAGTTGCTTCATTTTACACATCGCTTTCTGCTCGATATCCGCTCAATTTGGTATACATGAAGTAAAAACAAGGCTGTTGAAGAAGAAAACCATGCATTTAGTTGTTACACTTTTAACAGGACACAGCTAAAAATGCACCCTGCAACACTAACCGGTTTATAAGCAGAAGGCCAGACCAAATGTACTGCAATATAATGTACCAAATATGTCTTTTATGTGGTTTGAGAAGCAGTAGGCATGCAAAAAAAAAAAGGAGCTGGTCACAAACGTGACCTATGCTAAAACAGGCTAACTATCTAATGGTTTGCAGTGCTTGGTTTTGCAATCAGCATGCACACATTTTTAGATATCTAGTCTTAGCAAGAGTAAAAGGAACTTTAAGACCCTCTCAAAGCCGTGTGTGTCCCAAAATATTTGTGATAAGGTTATTTTCGTCCATTTAACTACAGCGCAGAGCCTGGAGGATTTTTCTAAGGGGTAGTAGGAAATGTTAGAGGTGGTTGTGAGATTATCCGGTGGCTGCGGCTTCTTTCTCAAAATCTTCTATTGAAGCAAATCACTCGGGATCTGTCTGAATACACATGTTTTACGTGTTTGGGCGCGGGTTGGGGGGGTGGGGGGTGGATTGAGTTGTCAAGACTTTCTTAACAAAGAATGTGATGTTAAACCAGCTAAGCAAATGTTTCAGATGGTATTTTTAAACTCTGTGTGCTGTGTAGCTGGTTTTGTGAGTGAGCAAAGTATGCACTTCACACATTAATAATCAAATACAAAGTCATTTTAAAGCACATTAGCAGGCCTAGTACTGATAAATAGCAGTGTAATGGAGTCTGCTTTTTGTCAAATTAAGTAAAGAAGACAAGCACAAGTGTCCAGAGGGTTAAAAGTAGAGGGGGCTTCTCGAAAGGCCCAAGGCAACTACCCGTAATCGCAGTGGCCCAGCAAAAAGAAAGAAACTAATTGTCAGTAACCCATTCTGACGTCAAGAGATGCGCCATAAAGACATAAATTCAGATTTTACATAAAACAACACAAACTTGAAAAGGCCCATTGTATTTTGCTGAAATTTCCTAACATGCATAGCAGATTGCTTTTCTCGCCATTTATAAGTTGAACTGGATGAGTCTGCCCTCAAAGCTTTGGCAGAAACCAAGAGAGAACAAGCCACAGCTGGAGTCAACAGTCTTTTTGATAGTCTACGAAAAACATAAGTTTGGAAAGTTAAGAGGATCAAGTTCTTAAATTGGACCACAAATATTTCTAAAAATGCTGGAGATGCTTGGATATTACCCTCATCAGGTATGTTTAAAATAATCCTTGTTGGATTTTTGTAATGTGTTGATTAATTTGTCGTTTGGCTTGTTGGCGATGCATGCGAGGTAGCAACATTAATATGGCCTTATTTTTAAGATCATAAACCGCTTGATTTGCGATAAAATGTCTTTGATGGTAGCACATTTCCGCCAATGGCTACATCAGTGTCAATGCATTTATGAATGTCTCCATCAGGTGGTCCATGATGAGCATCACAATTGTCTTATTTGACCAGAAAAAAAATTGTCCATCAATCAATCACTGTATGTCAAAAGCAAATTAAATATATTTTAACTGTTTTTCTCTATCCATCTATCTATCTATCTATCTATCTATCTATCTATCTATCTATCTATCTATCTATCTATCTATCTATCTATCTATCTATCTATCTATCTATCTATCTATCTATCTATCTATCTATCTATCTATCTATCTATCTATCTATCTATCTATCTATCTATCTATCCGTCCATCCGTCCGTCCGTCCGTCCATAACTGGCTCACAGACGGGTCGATATTGATATACACAGACAGGGATCAATATATACTGAAATGCCAGGCGGGGGGCTTTTTTTTATTTACGTGCCATATCTGTGCTAGATATGAGCAACAGAACTTAGCAAGATCCTTGTCTATAATGTAAGTATGCTATCAATATGCCAGTGAAAGTCACAGTTTGTGATGTGAACCCTTGTCTATTACACACCAGAAACATTTTCCACATATGAGGCATCAATTCCCAGAATAACAAGCCAAAGCAAATCGAGAGCATTTAAAGAGCCAGTGCAAAAAGAGGACACATGCGGCATGTGTCAAAAGCAACAGCAGGTATTTTGTAAGTAGGGTTCTAGGATAGATGCCATTCATAACCACCAATAAGTTCTCAGACCTGACATCACTCAAATATTATTATGCTCTCTAATATGTGTATATGTACCTATATTATCTTTTCTTTCTTACTCACCTCTCTCTTCCTTTCTTGCTCTCTGCCTTTTCTCTACGTTGTTCTGCAACAGGTCCAGACTCATTTGGAGAACCCAACCAAATACCACATCCAGCAATCCCAGCAGCAGCAGGTGAAACGGTACCTGGGAAAGCTTGGGTCTCAAGTGGTGAGCTTGCCCTGCCCCAACCAGCCTTCTGACCACGGGGGCATGCCGCCGGGGCCGGGCAACAGTGCCCCTAACAGCCCTATGGCCTTATTGACCCTCAACTCTAACTGCGAGAAAGAGGTGATTTTACTGATACCGAATGTAGTGCACCCAGTAGATGTGTTCAAAATCAAAGTGAGAGTCTATTTCCACATACATACATAGCCTTTTTCCCCTCAACACCAGTGTAAATTTTGGTCGTTTTTGGCAGCCATTGAATTAATCTAAGATGGATTCAGACATGTCCCATGTTGTTTATGATATATTGTCTTTGTTTGTAGATGGATGATGTTATCGATGACATTATTAGTTTGGAGTCAAGTTACAATGATGATATCCTTGGTCTAATGGACCCGGGACTTCAGATGGCCAACACGGTATGGATAATCTGGCTCTTTTGCACTTAACTTTCAATGTTATCACTGATAAATTATGATGGAGCTCACGCAGAATATTGTCTTTGCTTCTCGTTTTTGGTGCACTACATTAGATCCCTGTGCCTGCTAACCTCATGGACATGTATGGTAACCAGGCTATACCCCCACAAGGGCTGGCCACCAGTAACTCCTGCCCAGCTAACTTGCCCAACATTAAAAGGGAATTTTCCGGTGAGCAGAGCACACAAACTTGAATGGAAACACAAACACAAAACTCTCATTCTGAATTAAACTCTTGTTACTTTAATCAACACACATCCTTTGTGATCCAGAAACATAAGTGCCATATTCAGACCGCTATATTGCATCTGGGGGAAAGCCCCAGTCAAAAACATTTAATTTCAAATTCTTCTCTCCAGGCCTTTATGTAGCGTAGATTGTGGGATTCCTCAGTGTTGCAATCGTATGTAACTTATAGAAATGCAAAAATATTGAGATTTTACAGTAGTTGGCCATAGCCAGCATGACAACAGTGAATGATGAAATATATGCAATATATGTAATTATGCTTGAATAGGTATTTTCATGAATTGGTTTCCATTATGTACATTTTTATACTGAAGACATTATTCATCACATAGTTTCCCAATCCCCGGCCATCATGCACATGCTGGATAAGTCTGGATCCTGTGGCAAATTTGACAACTATCAAAGGCCTGAAGGGTTTCCTGTAGGTATGTCTGATTATTTATGCTCAAAGTGTAGAATTATTTTTCTCAAATTTTCAATTCTGTGATGTCAGGCTGTAACTGTAATTAAAACTATCTGCTTTCAGAGGCTGAAGTAAGAGCCATGGCAAAGGAAAGACAGAAAAAGGATAATCATAACTTGAGTGAGTCTTAAATGCACTTTTAATTTGCCCTATACTGATCTGAATGGGTTACTATGCAAACATGCAGAGGTGTGGTTATGTTATTGGATTATTAAAAAGTGTCACTTCATTTATTACACTGACAAATATTTGTCAAAACAAATTCAGCTCAGTAATTTTGGCGTTTAAGTGTTTCAATTAACTCCTTGACCAATAGTCATGAGTCATGACAGGTCAAGTTATAGTCCACTTGGTATACAATATATATATATATATATATATATATATATATATATATATATATATATATATATATATATATATATATATATATATATATATATATATATAAAATATGCTGAAGCTGGCATTTGTGAACTATTATGTATGCTTACAGATGTCATATACTATTAGATGTTGCATATGAACACACCTAGCCCTTTTTCTCCATCATTTGATCAGCTCAAATGATTCACCTGCTGTATATGTTTATTGAATGTAATATTTAATTCACTGGTAGGTTTGGAAGAAAAGGAACCTTGGAAAACATTTGACATGATTGTGATATTGACAATTAATACCCCTGCTAGGACCTCAAGGAAATGTTACATAATTTAAAGTGGAAGTAGAAGACAACCCCCCCCCCCAGCATTTCCACGTAGTATTATTGTTCATGCCGCTGTCACAACCACAATCGATTTCGGGTTTTCCTCAGAGCCTAGCAACTCCCAACAACACATGCATTTATACATGCGTTTATTTACACATTTCCGTGAAGAATGTTAACCGAAAAGGTAAATGAAATTGTCATAATTTTATACTTTTTGAATTTTAGCTTTTTGAATTTGGGAACAATTGGCAATTGTAATGGTGTGCATTGCATAGTAATAACAGTTTGAGTAACATTATTGCTTCACACAAACAAGTAACTACTGCAGGGACATCGGGGTGGAGGAGGGAGTAGAAGAAGACAGGAGAAAAAGCGTTAATTTATTCATTCATTTAACCTGTAATGGATATATGAATGTTATTTTATGTTTTTACAAAATGAAAGACACAGGGCAATGGAGATGGTGATAACATATTGTGGTGAGCCGGCGTGGAAGAATGAAGAGATAGAGATCTCTTATTCTCAACTCACGTGTCCCATACACCGCACGACCCCGAGGGTGCTGCTTAATTTTGATACCCTATCAGAACCGAATGGAAGTGAGGGGAAAGGAGAGGCAAGGATGCATTTTAGAACGGCAGCTCCTGTGTCCCAGACACCACAGGACCCAAGGAGTGCACCTTTAGTCTGCCCCTCCCCAATAGTTGTCGAAGAATGGCCTCCCGCAACTAGGTCATCACCGAACATTGTATCAGTCACGGTCTTACAGTGAGTCTGTCAAATACTTGTCTACCAGTCTGAGTCAAACATCCAAACAATAACAATAATCAGAACATGAACACATCATTTAACCATAAATCAATCAACAATTTAAACAAACATTAACAGTCCCATGAGCCATTGTGCTCCCCCAGTGTGGAGCCGCTGACAGTCAGAGCGACCACCTCCCCCAGTCACTACATAGCCCCCACCTGAGGGGTCAGTTGTCCCCGACGACCCCATCACCCAAGATATAGTCCCTCAAATGTCCAGGGGGCCGTCGCTGGCAAACAGGCCGCCCAAAGCACCGTGTGCCATAGGCCCTCTTTCGCCGCACTCTGGAGCCAGCCCAGTCCCAGCGGGTGCAGGAGTTACAGCAGTGCACATGCAGCTCCACATTGCGTCAACAGCCAGGCCAGTAGTACTGCCCCCGGAGGCAGTGGAAGGTCTTGGCGTTCTCGTAGTGCCCCGCCCCCACCAAGCCGTAGACCATCTGGAGAACTTGGGGACGGAGCACACGGGGCACCAATAACCACGAGAGGCCACTCTCTCGTCCAGGAGCTTGCCACCTACCTGTCGTGGAGCTCAAATTTGCGAATGGTAGGCCCCCACGTCGGGCCCCAGCACTGACACCTCCATCCACTCAGGGCGCCACCCTATCTCCAGCCAGCCCTTCACCAGCGCAAGGGCCACATCTGCCTCCTGCTGCTGCATGATCTCCTTGTTGCTGACAGTCTGGACAGCTGCCACCGTCGGCGTTATCTGGCCCCACTCCTCCTGCTGCTGGCAGCAGTGGCGCTCAAATGTAGCGCCGGGCCTCGAGCCTCCTGAGCAGCGGTTGCTTGGCGACTGGCTTGCCGGCCTTCAGGGGATGATCAATGGTGGCGGTAAGTTGCTTTCCGGCGCTGATCCTCCCAGCCTCCAGGGGGCAATCGGCAGTGTGTGCTGGTCCTCCAGGGGGCGGTGGAGCCACGATGCATCAGGTTGGGCTGGAAAACTACCAGATTTTTACCAGCAAATCGATTTACGGCACAGGAAGTGCATCAACCACCCAGTGGCGACCTAGGCAACGGCGGACGGGGGAACCATCGAACAACCGAAGTAACTGTTGAAACTCTACCCAGCAAAAGACAAAGAACCTAGTTGACGGAGGAGGCAAAGAAGGGCAAGAGAGAGAGGAGATAAAACGAGTGAATCTCAGACAGGCATTCACTTGATGGTAGTTGTTTGTTTGAAAATCAACAGACTGAGGGGAGGCAGTCACTCCAACTGTCAGGGGCTCCGCATTGGGGGAGCGCAATGTCTCATGGGACTGTTAATGTTTGTTTAAATTGTTGATTGATTCATGTTTAAATGATGTGTTCATGTCCGGGTGGCATGGCGGCCTATTCCATTGCCTACCAACACGGGGATCACCAGTTCGAATCCCCGTGTTTCCTCCGGCTTGGTCGGGTGTCATTGTGCATAACTGTAGTCCGCTGACGTCCGGTTCCGACCGTGGCAGTCATACCAGTTTCCGGTTTATGGGCGGCACGGTGGCGCAGTGGTTAGCGCAGTCACCTCACAGTAAGAAGGTCCTGGGTTCGAGCCCCGGGGTAGTCCAACCTTGGGGGTTGTCCAAGGTCGTCCTGTGTAGAGTTTGCATGTTCTCCCCGTATCTGTGTGGGTTTCCTCCAGGGGCTCCAGTTTCCTCCCACAGTCCAAAGACATTTAGATCAGGTGAATTGGCCATACTAAATTGTTCCTAGGTATGAATGTGTGTGGGTATGTGTGTGTGTGTGTGTGTATGTCGGCCCTGTGTGATTGTCTGGCGGCCTGTCCAGGGTGTCTCCCCACCTGCCGCCCAATGACTTCTGGGATAGGCTCCAGCATTCCTGTGACCCTGAGAGCAGGATAAGCAGTTCGGAAAATGGATGGATGGATGATGTGTTCATGTTCTGATTATTGTTGTGTTTTTATTTGGATGTTTGACTCAGACTAGGTAGACAACCGTCTGACGGACTCACTGTAGGACCATGACTCACGTGTATGTTAGGTGATGAGGTAGTTACAGGAGGCCATTCTTAGACAGCTATTGAGGTGCATTCCTGGGGACGTGCGGCGTATGGGACGCAGGAGTTGCCATTCTATATTGCATCTTTGCCTCTTGCCTCTCCTTTCCCATCAGTTCCGTTCGGTACTGATAGTGTACAAATTAAACCGCACTCTCGGGGTCGTACAGTATATGGGAAACGACAGTTGTGAATAAGAAATTTCTGTCTTCATTCTTCCACACCTGCTCGCCACATTCGTCCCTGAAGTGGGATTGAGCAAACTAATGGAGAGTGGGATTCAGAGACGAGCGGGACATCGAGCAGACCTTTTGGCGCTTGGAAAACCTGGTGTGGCAAAAGATGGATGGGATACAGCCACGAACGGAAGTGACGCAACATTTAAAGCCAGATGAATGATGAGTCGGATGAATTAGTTTTACTTAAGATAACTACAATTTCACGTATTTTAAATGAAATATCACTGTTGCTTGTGTGTAGATACTGCTTCCCAATGCTAGCAAGCCAGCTAAGTCTATATAAAACGGTAGCTAATGTTATCTAGTGTAGCTATTTATCCATAGCGATAACATCATATTTAAAATGTTAATTCTGTGCATTTATCCCTATTAAGTAATCACGTTTGCCACGCTCCGCCAGGAGTGAGGGGCAGGAAATAACCTACAGTGTATGAGATTCATCACCAGTGCCTGGACACCATATAACCAAACATTTGTCCTGCTAAAGTTACATGCAGTGAGATTTTGCATCACTTCCGTCCGTGGCTGTACCCCATCTAGCCACAACCGTAATAATCCTGCCTGGTGGCAGATGGACTTGGTGTCATTATTCTTTAGCCATTACACTGTGCAATCAACATTTACTTCATAATGATAAGGTAAAGCAAAAAAGTTGTCTACTTCCACTTTAATGGGGATAAATTCAAAATTGCTTCCATCTTGCAGAGACACAGATATAATCTTTTTTTATTTTATAACAAGATAATTTTTATAATTATGGCACAATAATTTCTATAATTAATAAATGCCAGCTAATTTGTCATTCACAACACATTTTTCTTCCAATAAAGTGAAATAATATATTGTTAATATCAGAGTTCTTATTTTCTGTTATCCATTAAATTACCTGGTATTTAATGCATTATAATCACTCGTTGATTCCCTCTTTTCATTTATGCTTTATTCTCACCTACTTTATTGAGAAAAAAAAATTTTAAAACGGAAATGCCAAACAAATTAGAAACTCCTCATATAAAGATTTTATATGGAATGGTTTTGGCTCCAAGGAAGGCTAATATGCTCAATGCAGCAGGATTAGCTGTGAATCATTTTCAACCATGTTCTTGTACAAGCTTATAGATGACAGTGATTTTTGCCTAATTTCAACAATAATTCAGTTTCTCTTTTTTTGTTTGTTCTGCAGTCGAGAGAAGAAGACGGTTTAATATCAATGATCGAATCAAGGAATTGGGAACCTTAATTCCAAAGTCGAATGACCCGTAAGTTACTAGTGTTCATTCAAATCAGGCCATAATTCTTCTCCTTACGGTGTTTTGCTAAGGTAACTCCGTTTCCACTGAAGTAAAGTGAGTAATGAATCTCCTCTGCGGTGAACAGGGACATGCGGTGGAACAAAGGCACTATTCTGAAGGCATCGGTGGACTACATAAGGAAGTTACAGCGGGAGCAGCAAAGGGCGAAAGAGCTGGAGAACCGTCAGAAAAAGTTGGAGCATGCCAATCGACATTTGATGCTCCGGATACAGGTGATGAACCTTGAAATCAGAGGGCAGGGTGGAGGAATATGGGGCTTCAAGTTCTCAGTGATGGGAGAACGTGTTTTAATATCATAGATAAGACCAAGTACAAAGACTCATACCAAAAAAAAAAAAAAAAACGAGACAAGACAGACCAAAAGAGTACGAGATCAAAATCAAGACCACTCACAATTTACAGTTGTGCAGATAATAGCTTAGCTCTATTATGATGTTTTGTTTTTGTACCTTTATATAAACAGGCAAGTGATTAAGAATCGATCCTTATTCTCAATGGTGGTCTGACAAGAGGCAGAGCATCTATTGAGGAAAGGGGGAGAGAAGTTTAAAGGACAAAAATACACTCAGGAAACAACATGCATGTAAAATGTATAAAACAACAGATACAGATAAAAAAAATGTACAAACAAGCAGTCATAATGCGATAGGTATTAAAATAGTATCAGGTAGAGGAACACAGAGAAAGTAACAATGAATAATAACAATGCAGAGTTAATGATAGCAGATGTCTGTGGTTAGAACAGCATACTGGGAATGAAATTGTCCAACTTTAGAGTTTTTTTGCGGTTCATTCTAGTCTCTGACTGGAAAGATGATGGGCCAAGTGAGATTTTATTAGTTTAGAAAATTTTCAACAGAACACGGTTGGCTATTGTAAGCAGTAGATTTTGTTTGCTGGTTTGAAAATCCAAAGCGGATTATGGCGCACCACCTTGCTGAATGATTGGCAACAGAAAACAACCCAAAGAGGTGGCAGAGAAGAACTCTGACCCAAACCTTAAATAATACTAATAATTTTGACTTTAACATATTTTTATCTATTTATTATTATTATTATTTTATTTTTATATGTTTAGTTTCTATATTTTTATTTTCATTATATATTTGTTTTATTTTTTTTATTTTTTTTATCATATTTGACTTTATCGTAGCAAAAATTACCATCATTTATCCAGGGAGGTGGAAACAGTTGTCAGTCTATACCAAATCTAAAACGATAGCTTTGCCAGGTGCTGCTATTTCTGGCTTTAAAAACCTGCAACTAAAGTCATTATTTGGGCGAACAAAGCAGTAGGGCCCTGCCCTTTAGAAAGTCAGTGTTCCCCCACAGAACTATGAATCGTCACACATTCGTCTTGAGGCACATTTCAACTTTCCAATATGGAGGAGTCAGCTTTGCAATGCAATGCTTAAGAATCCAAAAAATACAGCAAAAATTACGAAAATACCGTTTCAAAAGTAGAATAAATATGATATGATCTGTGATTTCTTACCTGGATTACTGAGCATGCATAAAGACATAGAATAAAATGTAGGTATCACTTATATGGGGGGGTATGACTTTATGTGAGAAGTTATAAATATTTTACAGTGTTTTACAATATGATTACTTATTTACCTGACATTCCTGCAGGATCTCTGTTCTAGACAACTCGTGAAATTTTGTGATCTTGCTAGCATTTTTCGTTTTATTTGTAAGTCACCGTTGCTCAAGAGGACAGGGCATAGTTTTGTCAACATTCTGGTAATTCCAACAGGTCACTGATAGTGGTCACTAGAGAAAAATGAAATTACTGCTCGTTATCGTTTATTGTCTTTAAACGGTACCATATGAGGATGAAATTGGGTCATTGTCATATCGTTATGCACAGTCTTGTCTAAATTACTGAATGTGTGACATAAAATGTCTCACAAAATTAGGTCTAAAATATTTGAGGCAATATTATTTGAAAACTACGTGTATTTGATTTGATACTAGATTTTAGATTATAATCTAAAGGTAATTACCGAACTGTTCAATGCGATGAGCCTCAGTTCTAAACAGATATGCTATGTATTGATACTGAAATTCGCTATGATTATCATGATAATAACATTTTCCATATTGGCCAGCACTGATTGTACCTTTAAAAAACACGTTGTTCAAGAGTGGAGGTCAAGACCAGGAAAAAAAAATGTGTTCAAGACCGTGAGGCTCCACAATAGTGACCTAATTTTTCTTTTCAATATTTTTATTGGCATCTACTGCTCCTTTGATTTGAATTTAATTTGATGAATTTTTGACTATGTATTTTATGATAGATTTTATCATGTTTATAGTGAATTGTATGGTATGTTGACTGTTAATTTTACAGTATTGGAATGTCTACTTTATTGACTAATGTTTTAATTTTATAAAGCTCTTTGTGGCATACTTTGTGATATCAGGCTTTAGATAACCAAACCTTGACCTTGAGATCAAGATCAGGGACCGCTAGTTATTAGACCGGTCTGGAGACCTACAACCCTGGAATGCAAAATTCTCATCTGACCTAAATTATCAATCTCTCTCTCACTCTCACTCTCTCTCTCTCTCTCTCTCTCTCTCTCTCTCTCTCTCTCTCTCTCTCTCTCTGTCTGTCTGTCTGTGTGTGTGTGTGTGTGTGTGTCTCTCTCACTCATCTCTCTCTGTCTGTCTGTCTGTCTGTCTGTCTGTCTATCTGTCGGTCTCTCTCTCTGTCTGTCTGTCTGTCTCTCTCTCACTCGTCTCTCTGTCTGTCTCTCTCTCTCTCTCTCTCTCTCTCATATCTCTCTCTCTCTCTCTCTGGCTTACCTTTTGTCTCGCCGATACCTGTCCACTGGCCGTGACAGGAGTTGGAGATGCAGGCCCGCGCTCATGGGCTGGCTGTGGCGTCTTCGGCGCTCTGCTCATCTGAGCTCACTGGCCGCTCCATCAAACAGGAGCCATCACTCGGGGAGTGTCATCAGGATCTGTACCCACTCCACCCGCAGCACCAGCACCACCCCGCCTGCACCCCGGACCCGGCCCGGCCCACCGCCCTCGAGCTCAGCGACAGCCGCTCAAACTTCCCTGAGGGCCAGGGGGGCCACTACACCATTCACACCAAGGTAGCCTGCAAACTCAACGATGTCCTCATGGAAGACACCTTATCACCGGTGAGAGGGGGGGACCCTTTGCTCTCGTCCATCTCCCCAGACACATCCAAGGACAGCAGCCGAAAGAGCAGCGTTAGCATGGATGAGAACGAGCAGGCCTGTTAGCACCCTCTACTGGTAAAACATCCAACCTGCATCTCTCCTGGTCCCTCCATCCTCTTTTACGCGTCTTCATCAGCGGCTGGCACACAGTCTCAGCTGCTAGAGGCAAATCCTTTTTGTTGTTATATGTCGTTTTTTTTTGTCATTGTTGTCCATCCCCGCCTTGTTTACATATATTTAATCTTTTCCATCAATGTGCTTTTTTTGTGATATCTACATCCTTTCAAACCCTCAACCTAAATTTAATGGACTGATTTTAAAGAATGTTGTTTGATTTAATCAATGTTGTGATGACAATGAGTTCAAAAGTAGATGTTTTTATATATTTAAAGAAAATGCATTTACCATGGGGTAGAACATGATCATGTTTATTTCTTTTGATTCCAAAGAATCTAGGGGGAGTTAGAGATCATAGACAGAAATAGATATGTTGTGGTGTGAGAAACACTGCTTTTTAAATCAATAGCAATAACAGAGGACATAATAGATCTATTTATTACTGTAGTGCTTTACACTCCTTGTGTCTTAGATTGAACTTGAATGTGCCAAGGCCTTATTAAGATGTGCACGTGCAGCACTGCCGCCGTGTTTGCAGTGCACAGATTCTGTCTGTTAGCTGAGTCTCTGTTAGCCTTCCAAATGAAGTTTCTTCACTGTCAAACATTGATCACTTATTGTATTACCCTTATTCACATATCCATTCACATCAGACATTCCCCTCCCTTCAAAAAACCTCCACCAAATTAAAGGTTATTAATTACCAAAGCAAAAAAAAACAAGACTAAAACCAGGCATTAGAGGGGATATTTTTGTATCTGAAATCAGATTTGGCTCAGTTATTTACAAACTCAAGCAAACAATTAGATAACAAGCTAAAAAGTGTTCATGAAACAAAGTCTAAAAACCATTACTATGTGAAGTGAAATGGAAAACTAGATTGAAAATAAAAAGCTTAATTATACTGGAACACACACTGACAAGTGTTAGCACACACACACACACATCAAAAACACACACAGAGTGATCTAAAATTCGATAGATCTAAAAATTATTTGCTGATTCTTCGTCTTCATATGAATAATGCAAGCAGAGTGACTTAATCATATTTTAATACATTCTCACTGAAAGTCTGTTTTATCTTTTTGTCTAAGCCGCCTCCTTTAGTTAAAGCAGACGGTAGTGAAAGGCATGCCTGCCCAGTTCAGTAATGCTGGTGCTTCTGCAGTCCAGACAGCGCCTATAAACCCTCTAGAAACACGTTGCCTTCACCAACATCTGTTTCTTATGAAGAAAACATTTCTTATTTCTTAAATATTATCCATCCATTTCCTCCATTATCCTATTTTTGTTACACCTTTGTTATGATGTGACTGTCAATCCATTTTGCATGTGAAGTATTCGAGATGTTTTTCCATTATGTGAATGGACATTTAACGTGTTGCCAAGGAGTATAAGGAGACCGCTACGGAGTTTTGTATGACTTGCATGACATTGTCAGAACACTGGAATGATATCCGTCAACCTCTTTTGGTCGCTGTATGCTATACTAACTACTATATTTTGGGTTTCCAAACGTGTACAAACTATCATACGATCGATTTGTTTCTATAAGAGTTGTAGCATATTGCTTGAATATGCCATTTCTTCATACTTTATATATTGAGGAGGCGGTTACAACAACGTGAGTTTTGTGGATGTATGCGGTGCTTACAGTGGTGCCCGTAGAGGGACATCTTTACTCATAGGCTCATTCACACTGCCGGGCCGGTTATCTCATTTCAGTGTTGTATTGATTAGTCTGAAAACACCTAGCAAAAGTGATTTCATGTCCATTGATAGAAGTGCCTTACAGTCTTCGATGTTGCCCCATGATGTTGTTGGAACTGTACACACTGAACACGGTATGTTGTCGGGGATTTTCTTGATGTTTGCCACATTTTGGATTTACTGTAGAGCTGCAAGGCCCCTAAGGGACGTAGTAGGAAAGGGCCTTTTGTTAATTAACACGAGACAAACCCGACGGGCCGTCGTACGCACGTTGTGAGATTTAACACTGGACTGTACCAGAGGGACTCTCTTGGCCATACTTTTTTTTTAAAATGTTTTGTAATGGTCAAAATTTCACTCAGAGGTCAACAATCTTGATCTTAACCAGAATGTTTATCCTCTTTGCTTTTTTCCCCCCCAAATGTAATTCATAGCACACTCCAAAAATACGTTGGCAGGATTAAACTGAAATCTAAATTATGCAAAGAAGGAATGAACAATGTTTTGTACGTCTAAGCTGATTTAGTTGGGTGTTGTTGTTTTTTTTTTGTTTTTTTTTACTGCACAGTCATGAAGCATAAATTAAGAATGGCAGCAATCAGGCCACAAGGTGAAGTACAAACTGATCAATCGATCCGTATGGTCACAGTGATGCCAGGTATTCAGAGGTTAGTACGTGTATTTCTGTGAAACCGCCCTTTTGACTGAACTCAAATCATCTTATCTTCCTTAGGAGGGGTTTCGTCTAACACATTACTGAGTGCCTACCATGAACATTGCTATTTAAAAGTAGCGGGGGCACTTAATTTAAAGCTATCGTGATTGTCGATTGTACTCGATTGGACTCATGCCGAATTTCGATGCCGTTATTCAAATGGCACATTTTGGGTATGGGAATGCCACTAAAACAGAGCCATGTTGGTTCAGTTTACGTCTGCTCCTCTTCCTCTCATTCCACTGGTTGGTATAGACACTGCCATCTGCTGAGGTTGCTACTGTTCCAGTTATTACACTTTATATGAGATGAATGTAGCAATTGTTATGCACTGGTTTCAGCTTGGTGAATTCATTGTCATTGGTACTCAATGTGGAAACTACCTTGTGAGAAAAAAAATAAAGTTTTATTTCAGTAACGATACAGATCGTGCTTTTGTTGCCTTTATTGCACAAATATCTTTAAATTAAGGGTTTTAGATCCATTAGGGTAACAAAAGCCTGTTCCTACTTTTGTCTACCTATGGTGTTCATAGATTCAGACTCCAGTATTTGTGTGAGCTAAGGTGCTTTTCCATAAGAATAGGGCTTAACATTTTATACTGGCCCTATCTGAATGTGGAACCTATGAAAATGTATTGCAAGTACACAACAGAAGCTGGCAGTCTATTGTAATAACATGATATACACCGATCAGCCAAAACATTAAAACCACTGACAGGTAGGTGAATAACATTGATTATCTCGTTACAATGCCACCTGTCAAGGGGTGGGATATATTGGGCAGCAAGCGAACTATCAGTGTTGGAAGCAGGAAAAATAGGCAAACATAAGGATCTGAGCGACTTTGATAAGAGCCAAATTGTGATGGGTAGATGACTGGGTCAGAGCACCTCCAAAACGGCAGGTCTTGTGGGGTGTTCCCGGTATACAGTGGTCAGTACCTACCAAAAGTGGTCCAAGGAAGGACAACCGGTGAACCGGTGACAGGGTCACGGGCACCCAAGGCTCATTGATGCACATGGGGAGTGAAGGCTAGCCCGTCTGGTCCGATCCCACAGAAGAGCTACTGTAGCTCAAATTGCTGAAAAAGTTAATGCTGGCTATGATAGACAGGTGTCAGAAAACACAGTGCATCACAGCTTGCTGTGTATGGGGCTGTGTAGCTGCAGACCGGTCAGAGTGCCCATGATGACCCCTGTCCACCACCGAAAGTACTTACAATGGGTACATGAGCCTCAGAACTGGACCATGGAGCAATGGAAGAAGGTGGCCTGGTCTGATGAATCATGTTTTCTTTTACATTATGTGGACAGCCGGGTGTGTCTGTGGCATTTACTGGGGGAAGAGAGGGCACCAGGATGCACTATGGGAAGGAGGCAAGCTGGCAGAGGTAGTGTGATGCTCTGGGCAATGGTGTGCTGGGAAGCCTTGGGTCCTGGCATTCATGTGGATGTTACTTTGACACGCACCACCTACCTAAACATGGTTGCAGACCAGGCGCACCTCTTCATGACAATGGTCTTCCCTGATGGCAGTGGCCTCTTTCAGCAGGATAATACACCCTGCCACACTGCAAAAATTGTTCAGGAATGGTTTGAGGAACATGACAAGGAGTTCAAGGTGTTGCCTTGGCCTCCAAATTCCCCAGATCTCAATCTGATCGAGCATCTATAGGATGTGGTGGAAAAACAAGTCCGATCCATGGAGGTTTCACCTCACAATTTACAGTACTGAAAGGATCTGCTGCTAACGTCTTGGTGCCAGATACCAGAATACACCTTCAGAGGTCTTGTGGAGTCCGTGCCTTGACAGGTCAAAGCTGTTTTTGGCGGCACGAGGAGGACCTACACAATATTAAGCAGGTGGTTTTAATGTTTTGGCTAATCCATCTAAATACAACTTTTACAAATTAATCATGCCTGGGAAATCCTGAAAAAAAAAATCAGTATTCGTATTGATATAAAAAATGACACATCTCATGGCAAGAAAATGATAGCAATAACAGTAATGATATCATTTGTGGCTAAATGAAGAGAGCTCATCAGTCCATCTCTGGTAAGCTTGACACAGGATATCGTCAGTCACGTCGTGGAAGATCTCTGTAAAAAATAACAACAACGCAAAAGAACAACTTCTGCAAAGAAATAGATATCGATTGTTCATATCGAACTGACATATTGTTTTGTATAAACTTTGATTTCATCATCACCATTTTTAAGACTAACATAATGTTGTAAACAAACAGAGCCGGCCCAAGGCATAAGTGAATTAAGCGGTCGCTTAGGGCCCCCAAGAGCACTTGAAATGTCAAACATGACAGGTTGATAAATATATATTTTTTGTGTGGGTGATATATCATATCAGTAGTAATCACCAAAAAACAAAAACTAAATATTTTTATATCATGTTGTTAACAAACTGACAAATTAATGCTACTGGTTTAATCATTTCCACAGTTCAAAAATAGTTAACTTGTTCAGTAAATGTTCAGACTTTCCAGCACAGTAGTAAGTCATGACAGTTGTATGGTAACGATCAAGCATGGACATAATATTGTCGGTGGTGGGAGGTGGGTTTAGCGGGGGAGGTGAGGCGGGGGGGGGTCCCAAATCAAATTCTGCTCAGGGCCCCACAACGCCTTGGGCCGGCTCTGTAAACAAACATCAGGTCTGTGGTGGATCTCCATACCTGCACGTCCCAGTCCTGTGGGCAGAGGCATCCTCAGAGAGCCGGCCGAGTGTTTCAGACGCTCGTCTAAAGACTTTTTTACCAAAGCAAGCGTGCACTCCTGGTGCCATACAGGCAGCTCCAGCCCTGACATGCACTGGATGATCCGAGACCTCTCCCTTGCAGTGAGCAGCCCCCTCTGCTGGGCCACGTACACCATAAAGGACATGTCGATATTAACTGCCTCCCCATGAAGCAATGCTGGCAAAACTCTCTGCAGAAAGGGAATTGGACAAATCAGATGGGCGCGTTTGTGTGTCAAAACTCACTAAAACATGTTTACATCCTTGATGAATATGTATTATACGGTATGTGGGGGTACCCGTGTAACCGTGTCTAACTATATATGTGTGTGTGTGTGTGTGTGTGTGTGTGTGTGTGTGTGTGTGTGTGTGTGTGTGTGTGTGTGTGTGTGTGTGTGTGTGTGTGTGTGTGTGTGTGTGTGTGTGTATATATATAAATCTGTATGAGGGTAAACATGTGTTCTGTTGTGATAAACTTTTATTTTGATGTTCTGAGGTGAACTTGTATTTTGATATACAGGCTATGCAACAAAAATCCTCAAGTGGGACAGTAAAAATGTAATTTATGAAAAATGGTCGAAACAGCACAAGATGGTTTTGAGAAAATCTCAGCTTGACTGTCATAAAGCTAAATCTTGCTTTGTTGTTTCATAGAACATTATGACTTGATTATTAATGTTTGATTAATGGTCTGTTACAAACTAGCTATAAATAAATGTTAGTGCTGAAAATCACTTTTAACTAGTTAAGTAGTTTGTAATTGTTTCACAGATGCTTCAAGTGGAAACTGCAACAAACCAGCTAATTATGCACTTCTTAACTATAAGAGAATATATCATAACCTCTTCATTAGTGGTGTAGAAATGTTAAAAGTTTTAGTTAAATGTTTTAACTACTCAAGTGGTTTCTATTTTCTTCTTCTACTACTAGTACTACTACCACGACTACTACTACTATTACTGTTACTACTACTGCTACTACTACTACTACTACTACTATCACTACTATTACTACAAATATTACTGCTACTACTACTACTATTATTACTATTACTAATACTACTATTACTAATACTACTACTACTACTTCTACTATACTACTAGAACTACCACATCTCCTGCTCCTTGTCTTTGGCTGAATTTTCAGCCTACCACTACTACTACTAATAGTAATAAATGTAAGTTATTACATTAAATTTTTCACCATTTCTAATTCAGGACTGATCAGGTGACCAAAATCCACCAGCCTGTCCAGATCATCCTCCCAGAGGTTAGGGGCCAGCTCCTCCAGCATGGTTTGGATGGCGATGCATGTGGATTCAGCGGCACTGTCGGAGGACTGGAAGTTGGAGTCAAGCAAGTTCCTGCCTTCAGCCTCCAGCAGCTCAAACAAACACTTGTGCTTCATCAGGGCCATCTATAAAGTATATTTGGATCATCACTGTTGTTAATCGAAGGGACAGTACTCGGGAAAAATATTTCCTATAAGTACAAGCAGAAAGGATAACGCTGTCCTTTACCATAGCACCAGGGTGACTCTGATTATCTTAAAGGCGACTTCAACAATTTCTCAAAAGTGCCATTGTGCCAAGAGGCTAGTTAGTTAAACATGGTCGGTTCTTCTGAATAGGATTATAAATAGACCGTGTGTTTATTAGAGGCACCATACAATGCTCTTATTAGTTTTGCAATGATGGCTGAATAGAGACCACTTCTCCCATCGACGAGCACCTTCAGCATCTCTGCCATCCCGTTAGAAATCTGCCTTCGTGGGAGGGTTTGGAGGAACGAGCGATCTAAAAACGTTGCAGCCGGTGGGACGTAGCTTCCCACTTTGTTTTTGCCACCGGCAAAGTTAACTCCTGTTTTTGCCCCTACGCTGGCATCGATGTAAGAGAGGAGCGTGGTTGGCACCCGGATGTAAGGGGTCCTCCGGCGGTAGAGGGACGCTGCCAAGCCCACCACATCCAGACATACCCCTCCGCCGATGGCTATGATGGGCTCGGCACGCCTGTCGACGCCAAAGCCGTGAATCTCCCCCAGGATTTTGGTCACCAGCTCCATAGACTTGTTCTCCTCGGTGGTGGGCAATGGGAGGATCTTGTGCACAATCTCTCTGGCCTCGAAGTACTGGGCGACTTGGGAGCCATACAGCTGGTTCACAGTCTCATCGATGACAACGAAACGCTTGGCAGGTCTGGGGTTCCACATCGCGGCCTCCAGTTCATCTCGGTCCCCGATGTGACCCCATAGCATTGTGTCATTTCGGGCATCCAGCAGGTCTTTACACTGAACAACTCTGTATGTGAATGTGATGGGGCTGACCACCGTCCAGCAGATCCCCTGGCCTGACTTGTTCTCATAGCTGAAGACAGATAATTACGATTAATGAACAGCGTACAGTTGGACTGTAATGGTTAAAAGGGGGGACAGACAGAGCCAGCTGCAGAAAGGCCATTTCATACGACTCGTACGTAAGCCACTACACACGCTTCCCACTGGAATGACCTCTGTGCCGAAAATAGAAAGGTATCTCACCTCTTGCTGTCACAGCACACTGTACTACCCATGTAACTGATTCACATCAACAAATTACATGAAATGTGCATCAAAAACAGGATTTATTACAACAACTTCGCAGGCCATTAAGGTATGGGGTCACCTCATCAACATCTGATTCAGTTTAAGTGTGTGGGTTGCGCTGATTATACGTCAGCTGGAAATTTATGCTATTTGGGTTTGGCGAGTTATACAGCTTAACATACTGTTGGATAGATTCCCCAAAATAGAAATGATCAAATTACTAAAGATATTCTGCTCTGCCACACTATGTTGGAAGTCCTTGCAGCTTGTCCTCTCTGTCCATATACGTTATCTCACTTACATTTTAGCCGCTGATAACTTTCCCTCTGCCAGCTGGCATGGCTGGCTTCGCCGGACCCACGTACCATTCACTTGGAGCAGGTTAAACTCTGTGTTGCTGGAGGTGTTGACCGAAATCAGGCTCCTTGAATGTTGGTCTTCCATATTTCTAGCTGGGCCTGTTATGTTAGTTTGAGACGGGAACAAGATAGAAGGTCGCCGCGGCTCAACGGGTGCCACGTGAATGACTTGAAACAGGAGATGGTTCAAGTAAGTCAGCTGCCAAATGACTCTAGATCTGACTCTAGATCGTCAAATGACAATGACAACATGGAAGCAGCAGTGATAAATAGAATCCAGATTTTCTCAAAATCCTTACAGCTTCATCTCAAAACACGTTGGGTGCAACCATACCTGGCTTTGGATTTCTCACATGTCACACACTGTATACACACATAAATGCTAAAAAAAGGAAGTAATGATATCAAACCAGATATCAACCACACTTGTCTTCAGGAGATTTCATGTTTTAATGCAAATGAGAGCTGAGGAGACAAAAAACAACCATCTGATGAGATAATTACAATTCGTTAGTTACATGTTTGTGAATGAACACTGGAGGCATAAAAGAAGAAATAAATGACACTGGAGTTTACTGATGATGAATATCTTGGATCACTTTTATGATAGGGTGTTGTTTGCAACCATTGAGATGATCAAGTCAGAAGACAGGTGGAGGTTGCTTGTCAGCGGTAGCAGACCTCTGATATCTCCATGGCCAGCTCCAGGAGCTCGGCGGTGTCCTGACAGGAGCTCCAGCAGCTGCAGTCCAGCTCCAGGTTGCAGCTGCTGCAGTCGCCTCCGGCCTTCTCCTTCCCGCTGGAGGCCTTGGCGTATGTGTAGGAGGGGAAACGGCGGCTCACCGCCCGCTCACACATCTCCGGCAGCAGACCCAAGCACTCATGGAAACGACAGTACAGGCAGGAGAGCAAGAGAGCAGCGCAGTCATCTGAGACCGGTGGCAAGGGAAATGAGAAGAGAGGGAGGGAAAGTCATTGAAAAGATTCATCCACAAAAACATAAGCATTCATCTAAAAATCTACAAATGATCTACTTCTTCATTTAAAATCTGATCATATATTAAATATTAAGGAAATAGATAATATATTATTAACATATAGCAGGCATATATTATATTATCTGACCATATAGTAAATATTAAATAAGAATAGCCTGTGTACACCTTGAACACTCCGCAATAAAACATTCATCTTTTATTTGTAAATCACAAAATTTTGTTTTTGGTTTTTTTTGTGTGTCTTCATCCACAGCTGTTCTCAGTTGGCTCAAGAACTGGGAGGGCGTGGTCTAGTTCATTAATATTTATTAGCTGGGCTTTGAGTGACAAACACAAGCAAGGGTTGATTTCAAGGGTAGGCGGGATTTCATAATTTTATGACTAGCTCTGATTGGCTGTATGTAAATAAGTGTCTGACGACGTCATTGGTATCGGAATAAAACGTATTGGCTGACAGAAGCTGAACTAAGGGGGATCTCTTTTAACAAGAGAAAAATATAAAAATTAAATTATACTCATGGATATTTTTTTCATTAGAAAGTAAATATGACGACTGAAATAATAAGCGACGTTACAACACATTAGCGTTTCAGTTTCGGTCTGACTTTACATTAATGTATATATTATTATAAGTGTAACCAAGAAAGTGCTACATAAGCAAATATAAGTATATGTTATCATTTTAGCGTATAGCAAATGTTAAATAAGAATGGCCCACGTATGCAGTTTAAGGGCTCGCTTTTCGATATGCATTTTATTTTGTGGAATCATCCAAACATGAAATATTTTACAAGAGAGACAAAACCTCCTGAGTCAGGCTGATATGGATCATGACTGCTGCTTTTCATATTCCTGTTGTCAGAACAGAGCGAGAAACTGGATCCGGCCCAAACGCTGACGCCAAGGGAGTCCTGGGAACCAAAATCTGTACCCAGATTGTCTAGTTCCTGTTCGGAGATGATACTCAACCTGCGAACGCCACTGACCACCGTCGTGCCCTTCATCACAGGTGGCTGACCTGCTGGCTTGGCGAGGCCTCCTTAGATGGAAAATACAATACTTCAAATAGAGATCGTGTAAGATAAGAGGTGAATTTCCAACAGACAAAAATCAGAGAAAAGTTCAAATCCATAATTTATTAAGGAATGATGTGTCATAATGAGATTGAGGGTTTATTTCCATGTACGTTTTTTTCAGGTCATCTCTGTTATTCCAGTATCCATATTATGGGGACAGGAGTTTGCATTATTTGATAATCTGGGTTTTTACGTGTCTCACACTCTCACTGCGTTAGAAATTAAAGAGTAACTAAACTCTATACCACTTTTACAAGTTTGCTACCATATAAAGCTAAAAAAAAATCTTTCAGTGCCGGGTTGATCCAGGTACTAAGTGATGCAAGTGTAAACTACTAATAAGACACGTTAGCGCTCAGCTAACGGGTCTGACCCTTTAGCCGAGCGGTTAGTGATGTCGCCTTGTGGTGCAGTACACCTCATATCGAATCCCGCACCGGGCAAGAAAATAACCGGCTACACAAGTATAACAGGATAAACACAGCTACAGTTAATAACATTAATTATGTTTACGTCACTTGTTCGCAAGGTCAGCCCAGCATTTGCAGATGGTTTGGCGCCCGGGTAGCGTAGCGGTCTAGTCCGTTGCCTACCAACACGGGGGTCGGCGGTTCGAAACCCCGTGTTACCTCCGGCTTGTTCAGGCGTCTCTACAGGTACAATTGGCCGTGTCTGGGGGTGGGAAGCCGGATGTGAAGCGTACGCAGTTGGGGAGAAAAGGGGGAAATTTTCCAAAAAAAATTACAAATGGGTTTTCCCCTTTAGATGGTAGCAAACTCACAGAAATGACACAGGGTTTAGTCGCACTTTAAACACCATGCCCAGTCTCCATAGGACAACCTGGTCACTCCATCAAACCTGCTCTAAGGCGGATTTTAATTATTCAAACCACATTAGGAAACAATTTGTCAAGGAGGTGAGACTTTAAAAAGGGCTGTCATGGAGGAAGCCTGCTCCTTATCAAGTCCCATGAAAGAAGATTATTGATTTGTAGGCTTTTATTTGGATCCAGTTTCCTGACCTGAATAGAGGTTTGGAAAATGCTGTGTGAAAATGTGCACGCTTAGGCTACTCAATCCAACCTGGCACAGTCAACATATATCAACATCTATCAATAACAGTCCAAACATACTCAGACTTGATGCCAGGGACTTGATCTGATTAAAGAATAGAAACTGTTAGTGACATACCGTCAGACACAGGACCCCCTGCCATTTCAAGCTTGAAAGTTTCATCATCATTTACAGGTGTCATTGACGGATTTGTCATCTTATGCAAAGCAGAGTGGAAGAACACAAATTAAATGAGATACAATTGCAAAACAGCACGTATTGTATTACAAAAATCCAAACTATGGCAACTAACCACATGCAAACTTCACAAATAATGAATAAAACATTTGACATCTTAATCAGATGGAAATAAATGGACTACTAATGCAACACTTTAATTCCCCAGGAGGAAGTGCTAGAACTGCTCGCACCATTTGAGCATAAAATATCATTAGTAAAAATAGTTATTTTTTACCTGACAAAGAGGTTGTATTATGAAACACAGAGGAAAGTTGGATGAAAATGCAATCCTTAGTCTGCAAAAGCAAAAAAGTCCTTAATGATATCCATTGATTTTCTGTTAATAAAGAGTATCTATCTGCAGCAGTGCAACCACCCAACAATAGAAATGAGCAGCTGAAGCTTAGGCTGCACCAAGCTCAAACACATCAACACGTACACACCCACATTACGCACACACTCCACGATCAATACTGGCCAATCTGGCTGCACCAACATACAGATAGAGAGCGCTATGGCAGGATGATGTGTAAACACCAAACCGGCTTGATTAGAGCATCAACAGAAGAAGCCTTGTCAAGATGGGTGGTTGGGGGCACTTATTTAGCATTGGGCATGCAGATGTGAAAATTAATCAAGGAAACAACGTGCAGAAAAAGAAAAACACCTGGCTCATCATCTTGCCTCAATTAGCGCTCTTTAAAGTTCACTTTTTTTAACGAACCCTTTTGTCACACCTCATCTGTAAGCAGCCGACAAGTTTATTTGTAGTCAAGAAAGTCGACTTAACACAATACAGCAGAAATGGGGTCTGCTGAACAACGCTCTCCCATCTTCTTGCCTCCCCTCCATTAAGCATTTATTACCACTGACCTGGAATGGTAGGGCCGTTATCCGACAGCTAAAAAAGAGCAGCAAGAGTAACTCCAACACTTACACAAACAGGATGGATGTCTTGCAGTACAGTGTTGCTCCTGATAAATCAGAGTCCCCCACACAAACACAAACTTTTCATCAGGAATTTATTATTGATTGTGATGTATTGGTTTACAATCATAATAACGCTGTGATATCTACTTTTACAAGCTCAATTCGAGCAAATTCAGCAATGTCTATGGTTGGGGTGAAAAAAGACAAACAAATATAGGTTACTTATTCTTTTCTTTTTATCAATTGATTATATGTTAGGTAGAAATAACCCAGATCACATTGGCAGTGTACATTTAAAGTCTTTTAAAGCAACATTATTACTTCCTCTACAAACAGATTTTAGTAGCATGTGGAAATGAAAGGGAAAAAAAAAACAAAAACAAAACAAAACCAGAATGAAAATAGACGATGTGGCCCAAACATAGTGTACAAGCAACCATGAGGAGGCAAAACTCTCATTGTGAAGTGCTAAACATAAATATTCCCTTTCCTTTGGTTTCTCTGCTCATCATGGTCCTTCCTGTGTACAGGTATAAAAGACGATCAAGGAAAAATGTGACAATTATTTTTTTTTTTGAATGGAGAACAGACACTTTCACAAAAGCCTTCTTGTGGTCCGACTCTGCTATACAGATAAGAACTGTGAGCCAGCTGAAAAATTCAAAATATTCTATGAAATGCTGACCAATGCAAAAAAAAAAAAAAAAAAAAGTAATCCCCCAAGAAGAAATGTGTGTTTGGCTATGAGTGTGAAGGGCGATGCGTTGAGTCTTTTTGTTAAGAGTCACCAAGGCTGTGAACGTGGCGGTGGTGGGTGGTGACTTGTAGTAGAGAAGTCAGACTTCATCGTCAGAGAGAAGGCACACGATCAAGATGAAGGTTTGGTCTCTCCGGGCTGCCATTATACTCCTCTTGGTTCATCTCTGGGCTGTGACTCTGTTCGTCCGTGCTCTCGGGAGATTCATAGTGAAAATTCTCACAAATCTCCTCATCTTCTTGCTCTTCTTTAATGCTGGGTTGATAAACAAACATAAGGAAAATATACTTAAATAATTTGAAGAAAAGTATTATCTGGATACAGCGGATACCACATAGTCTGTGACTGGATCTTCTTTACATTGCCACCGACCCAAATAAACTAGAATATGTGAGGTTAAATATTCACCAGCCGGTGAACAGGCTGGATGTTAAGCCATGGATGTGACACTTACAAGCCTTGTGGTGGAGACTGTGTTGCACTGCTGTCACTTTGGTATCCAGTGCCGCAGGCAAAGGCCCCATTCACCTGCTCCTGAAGAATGTGGGGCAGGGAGTGCATGGGGATGCTGCCCATGGAGGATGGGTTGTTATAGAAAGGGATGCTGTAGTCTGGATTGCCGATCTGGGGGGGAAGCATCATTCTTTGTATTTATACCACTGCTACAGAAAAATAAACATTTCCAATAGAAAGGAATCTCTCTCTTTTTTTTTATAGACCCCCCCCCCTTTCTCCCCAATTTTACTTGGCCAATTACCCTATTTTCTGAGATGTCCCAGTCGATGCTCCACCCCTTCTGCCAATCTGGGGAGGGCTGCAGACTACCACATGCCTCCTCTGATACATGTGGAGTCGTCAGCCGCTTCTTTTCACTCGGCAGTGAGGAGTTTCACCAGGGGGACATAGTGCGTGGGAGGATCACGCTATTCCTCCCAGTTCCCCCTCCCCCCCGAACAGGCGCTCCGACCAACCAGAGGGGGCGGTAGTGCAGCCACCAGGACACATACCCACATCTGGCTTCCCACCCACAGACATGGCCAATTGTGTCTGTAGCGACGCCCGACCAAGCTGGAGGTAACACAGGGATTCGAACCAGTGATCCCTGTGTTGGTAGGCAACGGAACAGACCGCTACGCTACCCAGACGCCCTAGAAAGGAATCTATGTTTGACGAAAAAAAGAGCTTCAAGTTTACTACTGCAATATCAGGAGAAATTTAGCCGTCTGCAGTTTGGCGTCTTGCTTTTAAAACTGTTCTAATTTTTGCCAAATAAAAAGTAATAATGCATAGCTGTGTTTGCTGCTGTTGAACCATAGTTCTGTTACAACACAAACTATACATCATTTCATCTTTCAAAAACACCATACAGCTTTTCCAAAACACCATACAGCATGAGATCATGTACCTGGGGGGCAGATCCGGCTGAGCTCTGACTATAACGGTTCTGGGAGTTTTTCAGCATTGGAGATCTGCTGAGACAGCAAAATATATTAAAAAAAAAAGTTGTACTTTATTTGGTTCCATTCGAGAGGACATATTTACTGTAAATATTCTGTTCTGTCAGATAACAACAACAACATTGAAGTGTCCCTGGGACGTCCACTTAAATGTCAGCCAAATGACTTCTCCTGATATTGAAGAGTGGGACTGTGTTACACCGACCCATTGCCTGTGGTCTTCTGGGGCCTTCTTCTGTGGAACTCAATCTCATCCACCGTCCACACGGCTCCTTTCACGTTTTCCAAACGGACAAAACACTTATGGAGGCTGAGATTATGTCTCACAGCATTCTGTGAGATAAAAAAGGGAAAGAGTAAAATAAAAGTGTGTCACTGACAAGAGATTTGGTGTGACCAAAAGCAACACAAACAATTATCAAACAAATATGATGCTTGAATTAAAAATGTTAATGCAAATATGCAATATTACAATATCCGTGTTATCTGCAGATATTCTTATACATGGTATCCAAGCATATTCAAAGCAAAAAAGGTGAATACCTTCCAAGTAGCGGCATTACGCCTGAAATATGCAAAGGTTCTTGTGAACCAGTTGTAGATCTCATTTAGTGTCAGTTGCCTGCGAGGTGACTCAAATATCGCCTGCAAAAGATAAAGAGAAAACAAATGACGGGAAAATTAGTGGATAATAGGGATCTGCACCTTGACAAATGTAGCACTGTTACATTTGTAAGCCATTGAAAGAAATAAGATTTAACAGTAAATGATAAAATTGGACTTTACCTGTCTTATAAGTGAAGCATATGTAAATGGAGGTCTGACCTCTGTGCTCAGGTAGAAATCTTTATTGTCAATGATATCTGTTGAGAGGTAAAAACAAACAGTGTTTACACATCTGACATCACCACCATCATTTTGCACTGCATCTTAGAGGTCTAAGTCAGATCAGGTCTTCTGAGTAGTAAAAGATGACAGCCATGTGAGCAACAGTGTGAGGGAGCAAGCTGTCCGTTGGGCTTTATCTTTATGATCTAACTGTTAACTGACCTTGGCTCATAGACCTGCTGTATCGCCTCCGTACAGGGATTCCAGTGTACATGCTATTGGGAGTGTGGACCGAGGGGGATTCGGAGAGCGGTGTCAGTGGTGTGGACGGGGCTGTGGCACTCTGGGAGAGGCTCATAGGAGGTGGTCCCTTCGGCAATGTTGCCTGGGAGAAGGACAAACTGGGTGCCAGATTCACCTGGGAAAAGGTTATGTGAGAAAAATTTGAATCTATAACTACTTTAACGGACAAAAAAAAAAAGTTTCTTCAAATGTAGGCATATTTCCATGGCAGGTACTTACAGGCTGTGCAGTTGGTTTGGGCTCAGAGGATTTGAGATGAGCCATCATAGCTTGAAGTCGCTCTTTGTCCTTCCTCAACTATGTAGGAAAGAGAAGCACCAAAACAAACATTATAATTCTGTTTATCTTTTTTCAATGTTGGATTCTGTAAATTGTGCAAACACAACATCCATTGCACGTTGCCCGTCTTGGGAGAGAGATCCCTCCTCTGTTGCTCTCCCTGAGGTTTCTTCCTATTTTTTCTCCCCGTTAAAGGTTTTTTTTAGGGAGTTGTTCCTTATCCAATGAGAGGGTCTAAGGACAGGATGTTGTGTTGCTGTAAAGCCCACTGAGGAAAATTTATAATTTGTGATATTGGCCTATACAAATAAAATTGACTTGACTTGACATTATGTGGTAGCAAGTAAGTTATGGTTCATGTTACATGAAAAAACGATTCATACTGAGAACCATTTTGTATATAACGAGGAGGTGCCATCATTCAAAATTCAATTTTGGGTGGGGGGGGTTCCTGCAGAATTGAATGGAAAACTTACAGATGGGTAACCTTACAACACTAGAAACAAGTAATAAAACTATTACTACTACCACAACTACTTTCAGCTGCTCCCGTTAGGGGTTTCCACAGCGGATCATCATTCTTCCTGTCCTCTACATCTTCCTCTGTCACATCAGCCACCTGCATGTCTTCCCTCACCACATCCATAAGCCTCCTCTTTCACCGTCCTCTTTTCCTCTTCCCTGGCAGCTCCATATTCAGCATCCTTCTCCCAATATACCCAGCATCTCTCTTCCACACATGTCCAAATCATCTCAATCTTGCCTCGCTTGCTTTGTCTCCAAACCGTCCAACTTGAGCTGTCCCTCTAATATACACGTTCCTAATCCTGTCCTTCTTCATCACTCCCAATAAAAATCTTAGCATCTTCAACTCTGCCGCCTCCAGCTCCGCCTCCTGTCTTTTCATCAGTACCACTGTCTCCAAACCATATAACATAGTTGGTCTCACAACCATCTTGTAAACCTAATTATTATTATTAATTATTATTATTTTATTAATTGTAAACAATTAATAAAACTAAGTACCTGCAATTCCAACTGCTGGACCACCTGCATTTGAACACGGCACTGTGCTGTACTCTTGTCATCGAGTGTGTGTTCGCTGTTCAGATGTCTGTGGATGGACACGTTAAAGTCAGAAACGCACATCATCATCATCATCATCATCATCATCACCATGTCTTGGTAATACCATCTGTTACAAAGCTTGATGGCTGTGGAAGGGAAGGTGTGCAGTACAAGCAATTACTGATATCTATATTTTATCCTCACTGTGGTTAAATAGAGACACACATCAAAATTAAGACAGAAAACACTTTAATAATGTCAAATGTAAAGAAATAATTTGGCAATCTGTTTCATGAATTGTGTTCGTAGTGAAAGAAAAAAAGCATACTATGGCAGAAGAAAAAAATGCACATGAGGAATGATGTGACTTCCACTAAGAAAACAGCTGTCTTGTGATGACAACAACTCCATATAAGATGGCATGGAACAGGATACGGCTTGGACCACAATGGCAGAAAACTTGTCTTACTACATCCTTGTGAAATTTATGGAAATACACTGACATGGCCTCCAGCATTTAACTCTCACAAGTAATTATATATGGCAATCTATCATAACTATGAAAGTGAGCTTTCATCACAAGAGTGATGTTTACGGAGTTTTCTGTGCATGCACACTAATGAGAAAGATGAAAAATGCATATTTCATTTCTGAGTGCTTATTACAGCCATGCCAAATGACACGTGAATAAACATCAGACTGGATTACAGTTACGGAAACCCAAGGACTTCACCACTCACTTGAGAAATGCCTGAAAGTCCCCAAAGACCGTCTCACAGCCAGGCCACTTACACATGCCATTTCCATACAGAGGATGAGTATTCTGTGTGTAATCATCCAGAGTGCCGCTTCAAGGGATAAAACAGTAGGCTGTCAGTGACACATCACTACATCTGTTGTGTGGAAAGACTGCACTGTTTAAACTTGAACAGAACAGGATTCAGAAAAACCACAACAACAAAACCAACAAAAAAATATCCGAAAGAACCAAAGGTTTCTCAGAGTCAATGGACTAACCTTTCTTTTCTCTTCAGAAGTGTGTGATGGCCGTTGATGGTGTATTGCTGACTAGAAGACTCTCTGGTCTCTCCACCACAAGTCAGGCTGACGCCATTCTCACAACCTGTAATTAGATGCATACATGATACATCAGTGGTCGCCAACGTGTGTCGCGGCACACCAGGTGTGCCCAGGTGTCACCTACAGTTTCTACATTTAAACCACAACAGTTTGAGACCACAGGGGTTTTCTTCAAGTACCATTTTGTAAAAGCATTGTACAGACTGTCCAGGTTGATTTTAGAGTAAGCCACATGCTCATAAACGTCACATAAAAGCCCTTACAATTGCACACTTGCGTCACATCTGGCTTAAGTGGGCTACCGCTCCGAAAGCGACATCAAGTGAAGGTAAGATGCCGATAAAAACACATTATGTAACAACACTGCTATTTAATGGAAATGCTGAACACACCCTGGTCTTCTGAGAACTCGGTACAAAACTGAAACACATCAGAGAGCAAAGAAGCATTAGCACACCTTGGGCTACAGCAGCGGGACTGGTGGGCAGGACGGATAGCAAGCCTTGTCTCTGCAGGTTGAGGAGATGCTGCTGCTGGACCTGAAGTAGCTGCTGCTGGATGGCCATCTGCTGAGCTGTCAACTGGGGAGATGGGGGGGGCTCATATGTCAATCAAATAAAGCAAATGTCAACAGCCGTTTCCCACCAGAGAGAAGAAGCATTTGTTGTTTGGGCTGATTGGTAACTGGTTCATACAAAACAGCAACCCCCAAACCCCAGGGTTAAATTGTGACAGAGAACATGCCCCCGCCTTGTTCAGGAACTTGGTATCACTTTGGTTTTAAACCAGGAAATGAAATTTGTGGTTTTTCTTTGATATTCGCATGGCATATTTTTTTCTTTTTTAAGACAAACACAAAACAAAACAACAGTGTTTGCATTTAAGTCTTTAAACTGACTGGCTTTTTTTTCTTCCAACGATAAAGATGATTAAAGTTTACCTCCTGGCCGACAAGCCCAGCGCTCTTCTGCTGTAGCAGTTGCATATTGAGCTCCTGCTGGTTCTTGAAGACTTCTTGTATTTGTTGCTGCAGACATGCCGGGTAAATCGAGATGAGAAATACACACGTTTATATAAAAACACGTGGAATTAAATGTGGATTTCGGCAGGCAAGTATGTTTATTTGACCACACGCACGCACACGCACGCACGCGCGCGCGCGCACGCACGCACGCACGCACGCACGCACGCACGCACACACACACACACACACACACACACACACACCTATTACCTGGTGTAACATGAGTGCTTTCTGCTGCTGCAGCAGGGCTTGGAGCTGCTGCGGGTTGAGGATGGGCTGCTGTGACGTGGGCTGCAGCTGCTGAGGGACCTCCGCCGGAGGGGTCATCACGGGCAGCAAGACTGGGACCTAAGTAAACCACACACCAATGCACACCAGTAAAAACAAAACTCCATTCCAAGGACAAAACAAACCACTCCCTGGAAGCCAGAGGCAAAAAAAACCCCACCCCCATCCACCCCCCACATCAAATCGAATCTAATAAATTTAACGTGCCCTTTTACCAAAACAAGTCTGTCACATCTGGCTTTGTGCAGCAAATAAGAAAGCATGAGAATTGCAGCAATAAACAAGCAGAAAAACAAATCGTATCACAAGATATTGTGTGTGTGTGTGTGTGTGTGTGTGTGTGTGTGTGTGTGTGTGTGTGTGTGTGTGTGTGTGTGTGTGTGTGTGTTACTTCCATCAAGATCAGAGACTCTGAAGGGATGCTGAGGGAGTGTATAAACAGCCAATAGACTCTTTCAACTCAGGCATGACATAAACTAAAATAGGAACCAACATCCTCGCAGTTGTTCCTCACATTCAAATATGGCCAATTCATTGCACGGGACTACTTGGTGGTGGAGGGCAGCCAGACACCCCGAGTTTCGACTGAATGATGAGGGGCTGGGATTAAAAAAGAACCTGGGGGTGGGGGGGGGGGTCCAATATCTGTTGGGAACGGTTTTGAGTTAAAACACATAAGTGTCCGGGGTAGAAATAAAACAGAATTTCCTTATTGACCCCCGCAGGTCGGTGTGGATGTTCTTTGAATTGCCACTTTTTCTTTTCCCCGGCCTCCGCTCAGCAGACCGGTCAGTTGAGATGAACTCGACTGTGCCGTTTTTGAAACTAAAAATAAAACAAACAAAGCGAGCAGCAACAACAACAACAACAACAACAGCGGGTGCCTCAGGGATTTGGAGCTCCAAAACAACAACAACCACCACCACCACAACAACAACAACAACCACCACCACTGCAAAACCATCCAGCAATTACACCCCTCCCCCCCTCCCCTCCCTGTCAGGCACTCCCAGCTCAGGGGTTGTTTACCGTAAACATAAACAGAGCAATCAAAGTTGCATAGGGATATAAATAATGAATTAAAAAGAAAGAGGCAAAAAGAAGAAAAAGAAAAAAAAAGAAAAAGCACACAGAGCGTGTTTACGAAAACAGAACCCGAGACTCGTATTTTAATTAAGGTCTGAACCACAAACAAACATCTCTCTCTGAGGCCGGTTCTGCTTCGGCTTGGGTAAACAAACTGCCGGAGAATTTCACAGAGGGCTCTGGGCTAACAATAACAGACGAATTGCTCCTGAGTCGGTCCCTTCTCCTCTCATGAAACGCAATGCTGAAGAGGTGGCCGCCGCCGCGATGAAAATACACCCGTGCCCCGACACACAGAGCCGCTCGGCCCCCTCTCTGTTTTTTTGTTTTTTTCCTGCGGACACCGACGACACAACAACAGCCCTTGCCTAATCCCCGTTGCCATGGCAGCCAGTGAGTCCAAACATCCTCTGTTGTTGTTATTGTCGAAAGTCATACTAGTGAGCGATGGAGTGTAAACACAGAGCTGTTCCCGCAAGACAGGTCTTGTGAACTCTGAGTTGACTGACAGTGAAATAAGAGGAAAAAAAGAAAAAAGGTTGGTGAGCACTGCTGAAAAAACAAACATCATGTCCTTTCTAAGAAACCTCAATGTGTGTGGCATGGTACCGAGTGGTGCATCATGCATGAGTGCAACAACATGCTTTGGTAATGATGAGCCTTGACAGAAAAAGGACAACAAAAAAAATAAAAAAATCATAAATGCAAAAAATGCAGAGCACGAACACACACACACACACACACACAAGCATGCACAAACACACACACACACACTTGGGTCAAGACATGCTTATGCAGAGGTAGTATTCTTACTCTCTCTCTCATGCACTCACTCACTCTCTCACACACACACACACACACACACACACACACACACACACACACACACACACACACACAACTTTCAACCAAGTCTATCACAATAGCCTGATTAAAAATACCTCGCAGGGGAGGTAGGATCTTAGAAAAGTAAAAAAAAAAAAAAGAAAAGAAGCAAGAAAGAAGCAGAAGTCCTGACAAACCTGATCATTTCCATTAGAAAGTGTGTGTCTGGGAAGCGGCGCTGCAGCAAGTGCTGCTGAGGAACAGTGCTGTGCCTGCTGGTACGGCAGAGCCTCGCTTAGCCTTCTTGATGCGAGTAGGAACAAAACTGACAAAACAACACTGATCCCTCCCCCAGCAGGAGTTCTGCACCCCCACCCCCCCCCCACACACACACACCACGAACACCACCACCACCACCACCCCTTCCCCTCTCGCTGTGGCTGAGAGCTTAAACTTAATCTCCCCCATCGCTGTCCCCTTCTTTCAACATAAATATGAATAGGACTGCAAACACTGCATTCTGGGGAGGATGAGGCAGATGACTTTCAGAGGTAAAGTTTTCTTATTCCCCCCCCCCTTCTCCCTCATATGGGAACAAAACACAGCTGTGTCAAGAGTGCGTCAATCCCCCCATTTGAACAGTGTCCAGGATCATCCATGTGTGTAAAAAATGTAAATATGGCAGAGAAGCGATACTGTGCTCGGAACTTGCAAATACCTTTCTCATGTCAGTAATGTAATTATATTTGACTTACAGATTAATCAAATTAAGGCAGCTGCATGATACACCCCATCCATTGGTTACCTTGAGGAAGACATGGCAGCTAGACTTGGGCTAAGGGACTACAAGTCTTTGCTAATGTTCAAATGCAGCTTGCAGGGCAGGTGTAGGGTTAAAAGCTGCAAAGTCAAAGCAAAGCACTCAGACAGTAAACATTTGTTTTTCTATACACAACATCATTTGTTTGAGTATGGACATACCATCACACAACTCAAAAATGGTGCACAGAGTGTAGTTCAGGATATAAATGTAATATTTCATGACCAATCCCTTAACTGTGACTCCCCATAGCTACTAGTAACTCTCTATGTATATGTATCATTACTGGCCTATGTTGTTTATTTATTTATTTATTGACACCCCCCCCCCCCACTTTTTCTCCCCAATTGTACCCGGTCAATTACCCCACTCTTTTGAGCCATCCCGGTCGCTGCTCCACCCCCCCTGCCAATCTGGGGAGGGCTGCAGACTACCACATGCCTCCTACGATACATGTGGAGTCGCCAGCCACTTCTTTTCACCTGACAGTGAGGAGTTTTGCCAGGGAGACGTAGTGTGTGGGAGGATCATGCTATTCCCCCAAGTTCCCCCTACCACCCGAAAAGGCGCCCTGACTAACCAGAGGAGGTGCTAGTGCAGTGCCCAGGACATATACCCATGTTTGGCTTCCCACCCGCGGACACGGCAAATTGAGTTTGTAGTAACGCCCGACCAAGTTGGGGGATTTGAACCGGTGATCCCCACGTTGGTAGGCAACGGAATAGACCATTACACTACCCAGATGTCCTATGTCGTTTATTTTTGATTTGTTAAAACTACATTTAAAAGTAGATAGCTGTAACAAAACCTCGAGGTTTGAGACCCAATTTAGGGGAGAACAAATCAGCCCAAACCTTCACGATTCATGACCTTGATCATATCAGTCGCCGACCTAACGAAAAGACAAATTAGATTCCCTGTCTTTGCAAACAGCCTTCAAAATTTCAACACATTTTAAGGCCCCACAACAACCATACGGCCAAAAAATGGTACCCCCCCCCCCCAAAATAATGTGTCAGTTCCTCACACCCGTCACTATCATTTAAAATATACTGGCATATTCCAGTCACCCGTCCTGGCTTTAGGAGTGTTTCTTCCGTTCACTATAAGTGGACATTTAGTGACAAAGCAGGTTCAAGTTTCACTGGTATAAAACTCTACCAGAATAGTCAGAATGGGATGGTCTGTATGGCCCAAATACTGTGACTCAAATGCAACTTCAAAGGTATACTGTAAATCTAAAAAAAAAGTCCATAAAATTTAGGGGACATATCTATAAGAACGGATGTATAACCCATATTATTATCAACATTTTTTCACAACAGAAATTACATGGATGGATTAAACTACACTACCGTTCAAAAGTTTGGGATCACATTGAAATGTCCATATTTTTGAAGGAAAAGCACTGTACTTTTCAATGAAGATAACTTTAAACTAGTCTTAACTTTAAAGAAATACACTCTATACATTGCTAATGTGGTAAATGACTATTCTAGCTGCAAATGTCTGGTTTTTGGTGCAATATCTACATAGGTGTATAGAGGCCCATTTCAAGCAACTATCACTCCAGTGTTCTAATGGTACAATGTGTTTGCTCATTGGCTCAGAAGGCTAATTGATGATTAGAAAACCCTTGTGCAATCATGTTCACACATCTGAAAACAGTTTAGCTTGTTACAGAAGCTACAAAACTGACCTTCCTTTGAGCAGATTGAGTTTCTGGAGCATCACATTTGTGGGGTCAATTAAACGCTCAAAATGGCCAGAAAAAGAGAACTTTCATCTGAAACTCGACAGTCTATTCTTGTTCTTAGAAATGAAGGCTATTCCATGCGAGAAATTGCTAAGAAATTGAAGATTTCCTACACCGGTGTGTACTACTCCCTTCAGAGGACAGCACAAACAGGCTCTAACCAGAGTAGAAAAAGAAGTGGGAGGCCGCGTTGCACAACTGAGCAAGAAGATAAGTACATTAGAGTCTCTAGTTTGAGAAACAGATGCCTCACAGGTCCCCAACTGGCATCTTCATTAAATAGTACCCGCAAAACACCAGTGTCAACATCTACAGTGAAGAGGCGGCTGCGGGATTCTGGGCTTCAGGGCAGAGTGGCAAAGAAAAAGCCATATCTGAGACTGACCAATAAAAGAAAAAGATTAAGATGGGCAAAAGAACACAGACATTGGACAGAGGAAGACTGGAAAAAAGTGTTGTGGACGGATGAATCCAAGTTTGAGGTGTTTGGATCACAAAGAAGAACGTTTGTGAGACGCAGAACAAATGAAAAGATGCTGGAAGAATGCCTGACGCCATCTGTTAAGCATGGTGGAGGTAATGTGATGGTCTGGGGTTGCTTTGGTGCTGGTAAGGTGGGAGATTTGTACAGGGTAAAAGGGATTCTGAATAAGGAAGGCTATCACTCCATTTTGCAACGCAATGCCATACCCAGTGGACAGCGCTTGATTGGAGCCAATTTCATCCTACAACAGGACAATGACCCTAAACACACCTCCAAATTGTGCAAGAACTATTTAGAGCAGAAGCAGGCAGCTGGTATTCTATCGGTAATGGAGTGGCCAGCGCAGTCACCAGATCTGAACCCCATTGAGCTGTTGTGGGAGCAGCTTGACCGTATGGTACGCAAGAAGTGCCCATCCAACCAATCCAACTTGTGGGAGCTGCTTCTGGAAGCGTGGGGTGCAATTTCTCCAGATTACCTCAACAAATTAACAGCTAGAATGCCAAAGGTCTGCAATGCTGTAATTGCTGCAAATGGAGGATTCTTTGACGAAAGCAAAGTTTGATGTAAAAAAAATCTTATTTCAAATACAAATCATTATTTCTAACCTTGTCAATGTCTTGACTCTATTTTCTATTCATTTCACAACATATGGTGGTGAATAAGTGTGACTTTTCATGGAAAACACAAAATTGTTTGGGTGATCCCAAACTTTTGAACGGTAGTGTATGTATATGGTCCATTTTCAGTTTACCCCTACTGCTCTGTGTTGGCACGTCACGTTTCGGGTCTCACACCCTCTGAAGTACACAAGTGACTTGTAGTGTTGGCTGTCGACTCCACTGTCAAGGGCTATTGTCTGATGCAAACTTTACCATGTGAAAAATTTCACATAAAGGATTTTATACCCAGGATTTTTGGCAGTTCAATTAATGTTGTAAGACAGACAACTCAGTTACTTGTGCTCAAGCAAGAAAACTATGGCTCTATAACTACAGCTCCAGTTCGAGGCAAACCTCGAGGCTGATTAGCTGATGGTAAACTGCACATCAAGTGACTATGCGAGATTTGTATTTACATTGGTTTGCAAATGAAGTGCTGATAAATATGAGCCACAATATTTGCCCACGTCCTTCATGAAACCACTCTTGACGCAGCAATTATGTCAACAAAGTTTCTTCCTCATCCCTCGCTACCAGAGATCCGGGCACCAGGGTTTGTCCCTTAATGCCATCAACCGGAGTGTCTCGACTTGCTGATGTTTGCACCGAAAACAAAATCCATCTGGCCGTGATAAAAAGAATAACGCATGCAATGTGTTTGTAACTTAAATTTTGCCTAAACTAAAAAAAAAGAAAGAAAGAAAATCCAAACGCATCATCGTCAAATGACACTTTTAAACGTAATGGTGATCTGATGGAGGATAAACTGGCGAAAGAGTATTGACCTGGTGCTGCTGGGAAGGGTTGACCCAGGACGCCTCTGGAGGAGGGGTCTGGCTGCTGCTCAGACGACTCTCATTCTCAGTAAAAGTCCCGTTCTCTGTCTGTATAGCTGGGCTGGTGTGGCTCGTCTGATCTGACCCAGACTCATGCATCTGGACTTCACTGACCTGGGAAAGGAAATAAGTGCATATGAAAAACGGGAATGATCTGCACAACGCATTGAAATATAGCCAGCAGATAGACTATGTTTCCCTCCACCTGTCGGATGATTCCTGACAAATGCTGGAATTACCCGAATTTTATGAGACGGGGCGACTGCATGAAGAGAAGTTAAATGAGTAGCCTGCTCTGACAGTGTCCTCGGAGTAAGCCGATGATGGAGCGATTCAATTGGGAAAACAGTTCAGCTGTACTGTTGAACGACAAAATTCAGAGCACTCCAACTTTAAAACTACAACTGCTCTTCCCACAAAGATAAACAGTGTCTCCTATAAGGGAGAGACGAACATGCGAGGAGTATTTGTTGAATAAGTGATTGCTGCCATGACTACTGTAAACACAGGGGCCCTGTGTCTGTGTTTATGTGCAAACACATCTTCCTTCTGGAGCAATTTACCATTAACCAGGTGGTACGATAAACGGCTCTGGCAGGTAGTACAATGAAAAAGTAGACCTTTATGTATACAGCTTGGGAGTGTTTGAGTCAGACGCTAAGCAGCATAAACAAAAGTAAACAAAGGAGGGCAAACAGTTAATGTGAGCAGATGGGAATCTACAGATAGAATAGAAATTGTTGGTGGGTGAGTCTACGCAGAGCAGACACGGCCAACCCTGTCTCAAGAATATCAAGAATAATGATACAAGCTTTTCATGGACTGCCTGACATCATTGACGTAAGAGGGAATCTGTCAGACAGTGACTGTTGAACATCCATGAGAATCGGTCTACTGCAAATCTAGCTAAATCTGACAAATGACTCACAAGTAAATCAGGAAGTTCCTGTACTCTCAACGTTAGCAGTTTTTTCACCCAACACACTGACACTATACCCAAATCAGATTCGTAAGATTGATACAAAATGACTTACCAGAAATAGTTACCTTTATGCAAGTAAAACAAACAACTAAAATAATGAGTCCTGAGTTTTCAAATGTATGGAGGTACTTTAGTCTGAGGGTGGTTTATGCACTATAGCAAGCAGAAATTTACTGTTTTATATTCTGGTAGTCTTATGCCACCTCACATAATTTCAGTATACTTTATGGTCCTTGGCAAAATCACTAAGAATCGACTTAATTACTCTAAAACGCTACTTTTTAGTAGTAAGATATGGTTCACAGAGGGGTTTTTTGTCATAAAAGGAGTTTATAAAAGGTAAAATGTGGTTTACTTTAGTCCAAACAAAACCTGTGGCTGCTCCCGTGACTCTTCTTTATTTATAATTGACTAGCTATATGTTGGTGCTGTTTGTGGCGCCCAGTGATGCTTCAGCTCGCCATGTTACCAAACACATTGTTTCAAGACATGTCAGCAATTGAATGTTGCATGAGAAGAGGGAAAATACTTTCAGAAAAATGCAAATCTCTGATACAGATTAGGGTCTGATTAACCGATAGAGGGTGACAATGATGAGTCACATACATATACACTTCAGCAATCTTGATAGCTAATTTAAGTCTGCATCTTGCCAATTAAAACTGAGACATGTTCTGTGTTAACCAGCTGCGAGCCTGAGCATTTTGATTATTTTGACTTAGAATTGGGTCTGGGAAGAAAAAAAACAACCAGCTTTTCTTGTTGTTTTTTTTTTTGCGGATGTGGTGGATGGGGCCCACTCAAAGGGTAATTTTCAGTAGATGTTTCAGTAGTTCTCAGTTTGACATTTATATAACAATTCATAAAAACCTGGGCTGCAATTTGTGGCATCTGTATTGTTTCATTGCTTTTGGACAGGCTAAACAATATGAGAAAATTAGAAATGCTCATTTTATTTTTATTGACCCATGGCTCACAAGCACCACTGTGAGTACTTTTTCATAGAATAAAAAAAAATTCCGAGTACGCTTTAAAAAAAAAAATCAAATGACAGTTTTCCTTTTTCGAAGAGTTAGACATCCTAAGCATCACGGAAAAGCTTCTTTCGAGGATTTAAATTAGTGGACTGAAAACTACCGTGCACAATTACTTTTGACACGTTTTGCTGAGAATGATGGCTGAACTTGAGCTGAATTCTCTTCCTCCTACTACTCACGACGTCTTTTTTTGTGTGTGACAAACTAAAGCAAAAACTGCTTTGTTTTGCCTTGCTTTTTATTTTAACCAACGTCTCAAGCAGCTAGCTAACGGAAAGTAGGCTTCTGTTCCTTCTCTTCCTCTGTGCAAAGTGCGGGCTGTACACCGAGTGAGAGAGGAGGGGCTGCTCACAATCTGGCATTGGCGAAATGCACTGTCACTCAAAAAAAATATGACCAATCATCATATGGTAAGCAAAAAAAACAAAAACTTTTTATTTTTATTTGTCATGTCCTCCCCCCCCCCATCAATTTCAATAGTGTAAGGAATAACAACAAATATTAAGATTTTTTTTTAATTTTCAGCTAACTCATACATTTTTATTATTATGCTAGGTGTACAGCTTGTGATGTAGATGGCACAGGCACATCCGGGTCCACCCGTGGCTACGCGGTTGGAAGCACATAATTGCCCACCATTTACGGTTCACTTTGTTCTCCTTGACAAAATACAGACCTCTGGATTACTGTTTAGTTTTAGGATGCTCACAATCGTTCTGTCCAATTTCGTAGGCGATCAAGCGGAGGGTCAGTGAATATTCAGAATAGTCAATGGGCAAGAATCTCTTTAGGCAAGATCCAGTCTCTCACGACTTCAATTTGAACAATACCCCGATGTTTACACTCCAGACAACTGTCCCGATCGTCACCAGTTTCGGCGTAAATTATAAAGAACAGGCTTAAAAGGAGAATGGGAAGAAGAACATTTCTTCTCATTTCTACTCAGAGAGCTAAAACTGCATCTCACTGTGAACGTGTCCTTTCGGATACTAAATGTTATCCCCACCCCCCACCCCCATAAGACCACTTCATTGCTGAATCAATCTAGGACTAAAGGATATCAAAATAAAGTAAAACAAGTCCAGTCTTTCCGCGAACATATTCAGGTTTAATGTAACGTACATGGCTGTAGAAAGATAAGACTGCCTTCCATCTGACCACACTACATCTGAGCCCCCACCCCAAAAACCGAGCATAATATCAGCGTTATGCCACACGAACAGACACGGTGGTCATTATCAATAGCCTCGTATGTTTGAATAAACCCAGGTTTTGCGTTATTGAACGACTCCCAGCGTCAAGTTGGAGCAGAAATAGGGGAAACGTGAAGCATAACGTAATGGGGGGGGAGATGGTACAATACAATGCTGTCCAGTATACAAACTCAACAGCTAATTCTGCGATCAAATCGTTTTGCTGTTGTTTAGCTACATACAGGGAAAACAACCGTTTTCGTAAACCGAACCGCACGAGGTTAACGTGAACAGTACGACAGAAGCTAACCCTGTAGCAGACGCAGCCTCACCTAACGCCAGCGTAGCGGACGACTCGGCGATGGAAGAGTTATCCGGACTCCCCTTTTTGATTCAATGGTTTTAATTCGCGGTACGATAAACGTTAACTTACCGGTTAAAATCAACACAATCTTCCACCCGGGGTGGTGTCTGGAGAAGCCTCGGATCAAGAAACCTCGCAAGGTAACCAGCTAGCCACAAATTGCTAACAGAAGAAGGCGGGGCTTAATGAAAAGTAAACAATGGCGACGTCATTGCCGCACGCGGGGAGCGTTTCAGATTATCTTGACTTTCGCTGCGCTGTAAACTTTAACATTTTTAAGATTTAAAATGAATAAATGTCGCAATCTTTTCCATTAAATACATGCGTTGAACATGTATGCCACAACTGAAAAAAAAAGCACTGGCGATATTCTTAAACACGCTCAACAAACTCAGCGAAGACAGTCACCCAATAAACCTAAAATATTTTATCTATTAGATTTGACAATAATAATGTAACATTTCGCAAGCACTTTAGTGACCACTTCAATATGTATCTCATGAACAACACACACACACACACACACACACACACACACACACACACACACACACACACACACACACACACAGAGTAGCAAAAACATTAAAACCACCAGAGGCCACTGCCATCAGTACACCATGAAGGGATGTACTTGATCCGCAACAATGTTTAGGTAGGTGGTACCTGTCAAAGTAACATCCACATGAATGCCAGCACCCAAAGTCACTCAGATCCTTACGCTTGCCCATTATTCCTGCTTCCTACAAATAAACTTCAAGAACTTCCTGTTCACTTGCTGCCTAATATATCCCACCTTGACAGGTGCCATTATAACAACATGTTATAACACCGCATGACCCCAGGAGTGATCCTTTATCCTGCCCCTCCTCAATGGTTGCTAAACAATGGTTTCCCCTAACGAGGTCACTCTGGGACACACAAATAACAAGTCATGGTCCTACAGTCAGTCAGTAAAATTGTCGTCTACCCAGTCCAAGTCGAGCATTCGAACAACACTAATCAGTCTCTTTAAGATATCGTGTTTCCGGGTTGACAGGGTGAGCTACAGTGATGATTGGTTGGAGCGGCGTCAAGTTGCTGGGGCTGTTGGTTTGTAGAGGGAAAAAAGACCCACGCGTTCGTGTAGTCAATGAGAGAAATTGTCCGTCTTTACTTTCCTGCAATTTCCACATTGGTGACCCCGACGTGATCTGAACACGCAACCTTCGGGGCCTTATTGGGGGGTGAGGACAGGGTAGGAGGACGCCCCCGCCGTGGGGGCTGGGTAAATCCAACAGGTCGGTCCAAGTCCAGGTCAGCCGGTTTGAGGCGATCCACTGAAATACGCTCTGGCTTGTTGCCGACTTCCATCACAAAATGCTTGTTCCCGGTCTCCAGGACACGGAATGGCCCGTCGTAGGGAAGCTGCAGGGGTCCACGGTGGGCGTCATGGTGGATGAAAACGTATTCCGCCGACTGCAGACTTCCGGGGATGTGAGACTGTTGGAGGTCGTTTTGCGAAGTGGGGACCGGTGCGGAAGCTCTGACGTTATCCAGGAGCGTGGTCCGTTGATGGGCTGCAGACCAGGGAACCGCGGTGTTGGGGACGAAGTCCCCTGGGACCTGCAGCGGCTGTCCGTAAACCAGTTCAGCGGACGAGGACTGGAGGTCCTCCTTAGGGGCGGTCCTGATGCCCAGCATAACCCACGGGAGCCTGTCGACCCAGCTGCTATCCTTGAGGCTGGCCCTAAGAGCGGCCTTCATAGAGCGATGAAACCACTCACGCAACCCGTTGGTACGCGGTGTAGTCCATGGGCCAGAGCCCAAAATTTCCTATTTCGGTACACTCAAGGTGGCAAAACTTACTTATAATTTTTTGAAAGGATCCATGTCTGTAGATGATATTTTGGTATGATAACCATTCCTGAGTGGCAGCTGTATCACAGTTATCAGCTCATGAAGTTAACCACCCCCTAAAGTAAATTGCATTTTAGACGCTGGTGCATATCCTGGTTTAGCCTCATGGTCAGGACATTTTTCAATGTTCTATAATATTGTCTTTGGTATCATTTTAAAGGGGACCTTCTTAGCTTTCATTCAAGCCCTGTTGTGGATATTTCTCACAAATATAGAGGTCACTTGAGCTCTTCAACCCGTCAATAACACACATCTTTCTGCAATGTTCGCCTAAACTATATACTTTCTTTTAGCCCTGTGGCATCTAGGAATATCAGGGACACAAAACACAAAAACTGGAATACTCACAGGACTGTAAAGATTCAGGAAATGTATAATATACCCATACTATTTCATTGTGTGAGGTGATTGTGAACCTTAAATTAGAAGGGCATTATTACTAAGAAACTAACTAGACCAAAGCCAGTTAGTCCATGGGTCAGACCAGATATCGATATCACCCAAGGTGACACAACTTCACTGGTGCCGTTTTATTTGGTACACTAACAGAAGTAAAATAATACATGATAACCTTTCCAAATGAGCAGCTATTTCATTTTTCTTTCAGGAAACCTGTTTCTGTGCCTCTCACGATTGTGTATTTGCCCAGATTTTTACAAATATAGCATTTCAACACCCCTGGTACTGATTAGCCTAGCTTAAACTCTGGGACAGTTCTTAGTTGGCCAACAACCAAGGATAACCAGTACTGTGTACTTCCATTCATTGTGCTAAGCTAGGCTAACGTGCAGCCAGATAGCTTTCTACTAAACACATATAGAGGAAACTGGTATCTATCTTCTTGTCTCACTCTGGAGAAGATTGTAAGCTAATTTCCCATAATGTTAGCATGTTCTTTTAATGTATATGTTAATATGATTAGTTAAAGTGGCTACGAGGAACTTTCATCTTGTGTTGATTTTAGCGGCCTCATGTGGACAAAATACAGCTGTTGCATAGCAACTAGGTAATGTATCTATTTGTGGCTATGTAAGATAAATAATGGTAATATGACGCTGGTGAAGCAAATTAAACTTTGTTTTAGTAGTGTTCATACACCTAAGTTACATGTATTTGTTTGTATGTGGCAGGTGAAAACTGACTGAATATGGCCACTGGTGAACAAGCAAGTTTTTACCCAATACCAAAGCGCCCACGGGTGGAGTGCATTATCCACTGTTCTGATGATACAGATAAGCTGGTTTCACTACAAAGTGTCGACTCATGGAGAACTCTGCTCAGGGCAGCTCAGATACGAAATCATGCACCAGTTTTGAAACTGGCAAAAGACATTCCTGAGGGACAGATTCCAGCAATCTACTACCACAGAAAGTGTCGCAGTATCTTCACTATGAAGCAAATTCTTGATGGCCTCCTTGCAAAAGAAAAGAAAAGTTGTGTCTCTGCTGAAGAGAAACAATCTAAGAGAGTAGCTCGACATGCTCCAAGTACATCTAGGACTTATGATGCAGAGTGCATATTTTGTCAGAAAAACAGCAAATATTCCAAGAGACAGAATACGAGAGAAGTACTGGTGCAGTGTCGAGAACTGCGAGCTGATGCAAAGATCAGGAGTGCAGCCACAAAGAAAAGGGACAGCAGAATCCTTGCCATTGTGAGTAGAGACCTTGTAGCAGCTGAAGGGCACTACCACAGGTCATGCTATAGACTTTACACCAAAGAAGAGGTTTCCAAAGGAGAGGTTGCCAGCAATGAAGATGATGATGCTGCAGCCCAGTATGAAGCTGCTGTGAATAAGGCATACAATGAGCTGTTCCTCTTCATCAGGATGGAGCTTTTTTGCAATCCTCAAGTGATGACAATGACTGATCTCTCTTCTAGACTGGTAGCTTCAATGAACTCCCAAGGCATTGCCCAAGTCAAGGAATCAACCAAGAAGCACATAAGGCGAAACCTGGAGAGTGAGTTTGCTAGAGCCTTGCAGATATTCCCTGATGAGAAAGGAAAATTCCTCCTCTATCCCGATAACTTGTCCATGAGGGAACTTGCCAAAGAAAATCAGTCTCTCAAAAGGGAGCTGCAGACCCTGAAAAGTGTCAGTGCACAAGATGTTATAGCCAAAGCAGCCATCAAATTGAGAGCAGACATTAAAAGTCAAGATGTTCCTCAAACCTGGCCGCCTGAAGTCAAACCAGAAGCAGAATGTCCTACCATTCCAGAGTCGCTCATTATCTTCCTGTACTCTCTACTCACAGGCTCAAATGATCCTGATCATGCATCCCAGAGAGTGCAGTGCCTTCTGCAGTCATTTGGCCATGACATAGTATATGCAGTGACATGTGGAAATACCAAGCCTTCCAAGCACATTGTTCTGCCATTCAGTGTCAAATCGTTGACAGGAAATGTAGAGTTGATAAACATCCTCAACCGACTTGGTCACAGTGTGTCCTATTCACAGATGGAAGAGATCAACACTGCCCTGTGTCTCCAGAAACTCTCATCATCAGGGAGTGGCATTGCCCTTCCAGCTAACATCCATCCTGGCATATTCACAACTTTAGCCTGGGACAATATCGACCGTCTTGAAGAAACTGTCAGTGGTGAGGGAACATCTCACAGAGTCAATGGGATTGCTGTGCAAGCAAAGCCAGTCAACCCACTTCCTGTCCAACCCATGCCCACTGTTCCCAAAACAAAGAAGAGAAGCATTGATGGACCCCCACCAATGTTACCAACTTACAATGCTGGACAACGGGTAGGGCCACCACAAAGCAAAAAGTCAGATGCCGATACTGCAGCCAATACTAAGCTTGCCAGAGAGAAAAACCTTCTTTGGGTCCTAGCACGCATGTCACAACAAGAAGAACAGTCAGTCAGCAGCTGGACAGGCTTCAACATCCTGACTCGAGGAGAGATGACGGTCATCCCCGACAATATAGGCTATCTGCCTACCATCAATGCTCCAGCGACACAAATGTCTACTGTCAACGAGGTGCTTAACCAGTCACTGAGCATCATGCAGTGCTTAGGCCTGAGGAAGATTGTCTGTGTCTTTGACCAAGCCCTGTATGCGAAGGCTGTCGAGATCACATGGAAACACCATGACAAGTTCCATGATATCATCGTTAGGCTTGGGGTATTCCACACCATCTGCACACTGCTGGCAATAATAGGAAAGTGTTTCCAACATGCTGGACTCAAAGACCTCTGCATTGAGTCTGGCATGATTGCAGAAGGCTCAATTGCTGGTGTTATGGATGGCCGCAAGTACAACAGGGCAGTGCGACTACACAAGCTCCTGTATGAGGCTCTCATGCGACTGACCTTGAATGGTTTCCTGTCCTGGTTGGAAGAAACTCACAGGAATGACATGGTTCACCTGAATGAGACACTGAAGACCATTGACAGCCTTGGGAAAGAAGTCTCACAACATGCTTTGAAGGAGGTCCTCGAGAACAGCTCTTGTACACGCATCATGGATCTATTTGAAGTCTACCGTGAGTTCCTTAGAGGTGGAAACGGCACCCTTTCGAACTTCTGGATGTCCTATTTGGACATGGTTGAAATCTTGTTGGGGCTCATCCGAGCATCCAGAGAGGGAGACTGGATGCTACACTTGGCTAGCATTCGAGCAATGATCCCATGGTGCTTTGCTTATGACAGGATGAATTATGCACGCTACCTCCCCTACTACTACGCCCAGATGTCTGAGCTGCCCATCACACACCCAGATGTGTACACAGAATTCATGGAAGGAGACTTCTCAGTCCAACTGGGCTCCACCAATCCCTTTGGCCGAATCCCTGTTGACCAAGCTATAGAAGAAACGGTGAACAAAGACACCCAAACAGCTGGAGGACAAAGGGATTCAGCTTGAAGCCAGGAGCTGTGACCAAATATTATCTCACAGCTGAGTATAGAAGCATGTACCTCAGACAGCTGAGAGACCTGACAGGTCAAGGCAGGTGCAAATGGTCTCATCCAGATCTACAGAGTCCAAGGATCAAGAGAGATGAAGCAGATGTCCAGTCTCTCATGGACCTTATGGAGAATAACTGGCTCAATCCTATGTCCCCTGATGAGATTGATTTGGTTAGCCTCTCCACTGGCAACATGGCTCCACCTGATGTGACCATAGATCTCTTGAGAGCTCTTGAGAAAGGAGAAGAGGCCTACCAAGCATTCCAGCAAACAAGGTTAGATGCAGACCCACCACCTGTGAAATTCCACGACAAGATGACCAAGCAAAGTCTGAAAACATTCTCCAATGTCAGCACAAAACAAGCTCATGGAAAGAAAGCACAGGATGTGGTTCTGAAGGCAGATAGAAACATTTTCAGTCACATGATCCTGGTGGCTGAAAGCAGGAAGGTGAATCTGAAGGATGTCCTTGCCTACCCATTGGGCCCACTACCATGGGCACTGGCAAATGCTGATGGGTCCTTACGAAAAACAAACAAGGCTGCACTTGCCAGAGAGCTTGAAAAGAATGTATCTCCTGCAGAAGACATCCCAATCCCATCTACTTCCATCATTGATGGGATGAGCCTGGTCCAAAAAATGAATGGCAACAACAAAACCTTTGCACAGGTGGCAGAGTCAGCCTTGACCCAGGTCCTCCATGAGGGAGCACAGAGTGGGAGGATTGATGTTGTTTTTGATGTCTATCACCAGACTTCGATCAAAGATGCTGAACGACTGAACCGGGGTGGAGACATCACTCTCCAGTACAAGAATCTTGCAGGGGGACACCACGTCCAGCAGTGGAGAAAATTTCTGTGCAGTTCCTCCAACAAGACCAGTCTCATCAAGTTTCTGGTGGAAGAGTGGAAACTCCCACGATACAGAGCTATGCTGCATGGCAAGGTGTTGTACATGACCTGTGAGGAAACCTGCTACAAGTTGACAGAAGATGGGTGTGAGGAAGCAGCAGAACTGCACTCCACACATGAAGAAGCTGACACCCGTCTGCTGCTGCATGCATTGCATGCAGCAAATGCGGGCTCAAAGTCAGTTATCATCACAGCTGAGGACACTGATGTCATGGTGCTTTGTCTTGGCTTCCAGAAGGACATCACCTGTCCCATCTACCAGAAGTGTGGGACTCAGAACCGCACACGGTTTGTCGACATCACCAAACTGGCAAGTTCACTTGGAGACAGCATCTGTGACAGCCTAATTGGCTTACATGCCTTCACAGGCTGCGACACTGTCAGTGCATTCGCTGTTCGAGGGAAGCTGAATGCCCTGAAGATAGTGAGAAAGCACACTTCCTGCCAAGAGACTTTTAGTCAACTGGGACAGACATGGAATGTGAGTGATGAGCTGTTCCAGAAAATTGAGCAGTTCACCTGTCGGATGTATGTTGCTAATAGCAGCACTGCTGGGGTGAACAAACTGCGTTACCAGCTCTTCTGCACCAAAAGGGGAGAGGTTGAGTCCAGCCAGCTGCCACCATGTAGAGACTGTCTCTTTATGCATGTTCAACGAGCCAACTATCAGGCAGCAATATGGAAGTGCTGTCTGCAGGCTAACCCTGTGGTGCCAAGCCCTACTGAGTATGGATGGACAGACGATGAAGGCAAGCTGGCCATTTACTGGATGCGCTCCCCACCTGCACCAGATGTGGTCTTGGAAATGCTAACATGCAAGTGTGTGCATTCATGCAAAATGCCAAGCTGCATGTGCCTGTCAAATGGACTTCCATGCACAGACATGTGCAGGTTACAGACCTGCAGTAACCAAAAACAGCAGGATGGTCCAGAACTGGACTTTGAACTTGGGGAGTCAGATGATGAGAGAAACGAGCAGTTTGATGAATGACAGTGTGATGATTCTGATGGTATTACTGTGGTAGTAGTCTATTGATGCACAGGATGTTGATTCTGGACTTGGTTACCCAGAGCTTGATAACAATAATGTAACCATATTCACATATTCCCATTACCCTACCCATTACCATTACATATACCCAATAATGATATGGGATTACATGTATCATTGACTAAGTATATGTAAATGTCAATGTTGTTTAAAATATTAAAATAGTTCATTACCTCACTATGGTATTCCTTTTTATCATGTATTTTGATTGTGTATTTAAACAAATGTATAGAGACCAGTTTGTGACCTAACTGGCTTTGGTCTAGTTCTCATTTAAGGCTCACAATCACCTCACACAATGAAATAGTATGGGTATATTATACATTTCCCGAATCTTTACAGTCCTGTGAGTATTCCAGTTTTTGTGTTTTGTGTCCCTGATATTCCTAGATGCCACAGGGCTAAAAGAAAGTATATAGTTTAGGCGAAAATTGCAGAAAGATGTGTGTTATTGACGGGTTGAAGAGCTCAAGTGACCTCTATATTTGTGAGAAATATCCACAACAGGGCTTGAATGAAAGCTAAGAAGGTCCCCTTTAAAATGATACCAAAGACAATATTATAGAACATTGAAAAATGTCCTGACCATGAGGCTAAACCAGGATATGCACCAGCGTCTAAAATGCAATTTACTTTAGGGGGTGGTTAACTTCATGAGCTGATAACTGTGATACAGCTGCCACTCAGGAATGGTTATCATACCAAAATATCATCTACAGACATGGATCCTTTCAAAAATTATAAGTAAGTTTTGCCACCTTGAGTGTACCGAAATATCGTCTGGCCCATGGACTAGTGGTGCGGTTGAGCGTCACCCCTATGCTCTCTGCGACTGCGTTCCAGAGCTCAGACGCAAACTGTGATCCCCGATCTGAGGAGAGGTCAGATGGGGTGCCGAACTGGATGACCCAGGTCCCGGTGAACGCCCGGGCTACACTCCACGCAGGTGTCAGCCCAGTCTCTCACGTCTTTTTTGAGCCCATGCCAAAAAAAAACGTGGCCGCCACTAGTCTTTGAGACGGCTTTTTGCCAAGGTGGGAGAGGCCACGGACAGCGCCGAAAACACGCCGCCTCCGGCCAGTGGGAATGAGGGGCCGGGGCTGGCCCATGGAGACGCCGCACAGGAACGTGGTGCCAGCGCCGTCGAAAGCCACGTCCTCTAACTGCAGCCCTGTGACAGCCGTCCTGAAAGCCTGTACATCCGGGTCGACGGCCTGGTCAGCTGCCATGCGGGCATAGTCAGCACCCAAGTGGACGGCCCCCGTAATGGCCCGGGAGAGGCAGTTGGCGACGAGGTTGTTTTTGCCAGCAACATGATGTACTTCCGTGGTGAACCCCGAGATGTAGGAGAGCTGTCGTTGCTGACGGGCAGACCACGGCTCAGCCATCTTGGCCATGGCGAATATCAGTGGTTTGTGGTCCACAAACGCAGCGAACTGGCGGGCCTCCAGCAGGGAACGGAAGTGTCAAACGGCGTATGGCACCTTCGATCGGGAGAGCGAGGACCTCCCGATTGAAGGCGCTATACTTCCGTTCGCTGGAGCGCAACTGTCTGCTGAAGAAAGCGGGCGGCTGCCAAGCCCGTTCACCCACTGCTCGTGCACTGCCCCGCCTGCGTAGTCCGAAGCGTCTGTAGTAATGGCGATCAGAGCCTTGAGTGATGGGTGCGCCAGCATTGCTGCGTCAGCCAGAGCATTCTTAGCGTCCACAAATGCCTTGTCCCTCACCGCGGACCAGTCCACTTTGTATTTGGTGGCCTTGCCTTTCAGGGCCTCATACAGTGGTCGCATGAGTTCAGCACCTCGGGGGGATAAAGCGGTGGTAAAAGTTCATCATGCCGAGGAACTCCTGTAGGGACTTGACTGTGAGCGGTCGCGGGAAGTTCACGACGGCCACGTTTGACGGGAGGGGTACCGCCCCGTCTTTGGTGGCTCAGTGTCCGGGGAAGTCAATGGTGGTCAGCCCGAACTGGCACTTGGCTGGATTGACGATCAGCCCGTGCTGGCTGAGCCACTCGAAAAGAGTATGGAGGTGGGACAGGTGTTCCGCTTTGGAGGTGCTGGCGAAGAGGATGTCGTCTAGAGAGACGAAAACGAAAGGCAGGTCCCGTAGCACCGAATCCATGAGGCGCTGGGATGTCTGCGTGGCGTTCTTGAGGCCGAACGGCATGCGCAGGAACTCGAACAGTCCAAATGGGGTGATCATCGCCGTTTTGGGGACATCCAGTGGGTTGACTGGCACCTGTTGGTATCCACGGACGAGGTCCACTTTGGAAAATATGACTTTTCCAGCCAGGTGGGCGGAAAAAATCCTAGATGTGTGGGACTGGGTAGCGGATCGGTGTCGTTGTATTGTTGAGTCGACGGTAATCACTGCACGGGCGCCACCCGCCGCCAGGCTTCGGGGCGATGTGGTGGGGTAAAGCCCACGAGCTGTTGGAGCGGCGAATGATGCCGAGACGCTCCATATTCTCGAATTTCTCCGTGGCGGCGGTGAGCTTGGCCGGGTCGAGGCGCCGAGCCCGAGCATAGACTGGTGGACCAGTGGTGGCGATGTGGTGCTCCACTCTGTGCTTGGCAGCGGAAGACGAGAAGGTGGGCTGCGTGAGGACCGGGAACTCAGCCAGAAGCCGGAGAAAATCGTCTGTGACAGAGAGCATGCAGACAGTCTGATGGAGTCCGCTCCGCTGAGAGTACACCCATACGAACAGAAAGTCACAGCGTCGATTAAGCGGCGGTTTTTGACATCCACCAGCAGTCCATAGGCGTATAGGAAATCCGCGCCGAGGAGGGGGACGGTCACTTTTGAGTCCCAACCGAACCGGGAAAAGACGCGGCCGCGCAGTGCTGTTGACCAGCCAGGAAAAACTTATCAGCCTCCTCGGCCAAGAGCACGACCGTCAGTGATAGCGGTGTTGGCTAAAGCAGCCCGTACCTGAGAAGGCAGCTGTCGCAGAAACAGTTGGATGAAGAGGAAGTCGTGCTTGTGCTCTACCAGGAGATACAGCATCCTGTCAATAAGTTCAGACGGCTTACTGTCACCGAGGCCTTGTAGAGAGAAAAGCCGGCTGGACCGCTCAGCTTCAGAAAGTTCAAAAGCTTTCAACAGGTGAGCCTTGAGTGTCTCGTATTTATCCTGCTGCGGAGGATTTTTGAGGAGGCGCAGCACCCTGGTTGCTGTTGAACTGCCGAGAGCCGACACCACATAACAGTAGTGTAACGTGCACGGATAAGTAGACACGTTAGCCCTTGGCTAACGAATCGGACCTTTTAGTCGACTGGTTAACGTTGTCGCTCGTGGAGCGGGAGACATGGGTTCGCGTCCCTGCTGTGGCGGTTCCCGGGCTGTCCCCCTAATTCGCTACAATATGTTTTGTATATAATCTCTAAGTTTATTTCATTTCATTTAGCTTTTCTGTTCTTTGTGTTATTTCTTTCGAACATATTGCACACATTGCAGCGTTTCTGTCTTGATTGTTTCAATAACAGATAAGTGGGGGGGGGGGGGCTATTCAGTTTCTTGGCGAATTCGAGGTCGAGGGAACTGGAGTTTTTACATATATTTCGAAAATATATTCCACTGTCTTTTAGTACTGAAAATGAAAATCACATTCATGTTCTTACTGACAAATCGAAGAATTTTTTTTTTTAATCTTGAGCAATAAACGGGATGGAGCTTTAGCATGTTAATTACTAGTGTATTACTCTTAACAATTATAACTTGATCACGTCCCAAGGGTAAAGTTATATGCTAGGGTAAATCATAAACTTCCCTAAAATAATAATTTCAAATACTTTTGATGTCAATACTAATTACAGTCAGTAACCAGGGAGATGGTTTTAAGACATGAAATCCTCTTGCTTGATTCAGTGTAATGTCCCCACTAGAGAGCGCCATGGCCCATCATACCGGTTACAGCCGATGAGACGTGACTGGGCACTGTCAGGTCTTTGGGGTCAACCCTCACTTAAAATAGCAGCTTTTTATGCAACCGCTTCAAGTTGAGTATTACATTTCAAATTGAGGGCCATCACTTAGTTATTCCCAGAGTACAACACTTGACCTGATATTTGTGATAAATGGGAGTGAAAATGCTGACCATTATTTCTTGACCCCAGAAAAAAAAATGCAATTGGTAATACCATCCCCAAAGAATTTTAGATGCCATAACAGACCTGTACCACTTTGTGTTGACTCTGTATTCAGTATTTCCTTATGAAATAGGTGTGTCTTTCTCAATAAGATATTGATATTTCAATGACAGCAACATCACGACCAGCACCATCTTAGAAAGACTTTATTTTCTAACATCTGTTAAAACGAATACATAAAGTACATTGTTGGATACAACTTCAGCAAGGTGGCCGAGGGTAAACATGACATTCTCAACTGCTGGTAAATGAAAGGCACCATTTCAAGATAAACATCAGTTGCCGGGTCTTGAGATCTTAACTGGAACTCTATCTGTGTGTGTGCTTGTGTGTGTGTGGGGTGGGGTGGAACAGTTTGGCTTATTACTCATAATTTTGTGCTTCAGTGTTATTTCCTTTACAACAGAGATCAGTACTGGAACTGGACAAAGCAACGTGAACGGGTTTGGCGAGGTTCACGCTTACAAACTGACTTACTCTCCTGTGCATGTGTCTTTTCTTACAGCTGTCCACTTGTGATCGGATCAGCCAAGACGCATGTTAACGCCAGGTATAAACGGGGCCTTTGACACACAATACTTCAGGCTTGAAGCCAACAGCTTTCCAAAACGTTCATACAACATTAGTAATAGTTGAAGACATTTGGGCTGTTCTGTGGGGTTCACCCACGGACCCCGGATATATTTTCATTAACAACAGCCTCTCAGGATGGAAATGTAAATCAAACTGATAACTTTCCTCTTTTTTAGAGGTAAAATGTGGGTGATGACCCTGCTCACAGTTCTTTAACATAGAAATTTATGCAAGACAGACCAAAAGGGGCCCTAACCAGTCCCTCCAGAAATCTGTGATTCATGAATGCTAGTTAAAAAAATAAAAACAAAAAAAACAGCATGAATTTTAGACCAACTGTTGCAAAACAATGCTAAAATTATTACAACTTCACCACAATCAAGTCAAATAAGAAGCGACATATGGTAACTTTGTGCTTTTACAGCTTTCACCAAGTCTCTCACTTTAACAAGAACAGTACTCCAAACAGTAAAGTGCCATTGACTCCATCAGAAAAAAACTGCCATCAAATGGTATTTTTTGGTCTTAAAAAGCACATAGAAACTTCACATATTCCTGGAGGGACGGTTGATACCTTACACAATATGAAGAACATGATGCTTGATCTGGGACAAACAGTATGAATATGGGGGGAAAAAAACCCAGACCAAAACCACAAAAAAAAGTTTAAAAATCCACCGAATACAAACTTATTGCATATATTTCTTCACAGCTGTAAATTAGTAGTGAAATAACGTCATTGTTTCTAGATTAGTTAAACTACATTCATATCCTTAATAATAAAACTGAGTACAAGACTGTGCAATATTTTCTTGCCAGTGTTACTAGTGTATATTCTTCCAGGTACAAACAGCTTTAACATATAAAACAGAGAGAAGAACTGATTTGAAAGTGTAATATTGCATTGAGAAATAAAGTTTTGCTTGCTGGAACTTTTCTCTGATCAAAAATAAAAACTAGTTAAAAGACCTGTTTTCTTCTTTGCTCTTGAGACTGCACAAAATATGGTACTGTATATCTACAAAACCTGACTGTACATAATCTGCTATATTCCACTTAAGGTACTGCAACGTTTCATGGTATAAAACACAACAACATGGAAACAAAGCCATAGCCATAAATGAAACCTATGCCGATCAGCCAAAACATTAAAACCCCGAGGCCACTGCGATCAGGGAATACCGTTGCCATGAAGGGGTGTACTTGGTCTGCAATGATGTTTAGGTAGCTAGTACATGTCAAAGTAACATCTACATAGCGGTCTAAGCATCGGCTTTGTGTCGATGCAGTTGCCCACTGGGGTTCGCGCCCCGGTCTCGTCAGATCCGACTATGGCCGGAGTCGATGAAGCAGCAATCATTGGCAACGCTGTCTTCAGGAGGGGGGCGGAGTCGGCTTGTGTTCGTCACGTGAATGCGTCTCTGTGTGTGTCGGAAAAAACAGTGGTTCGGCCTGGAGTCGCCTTGTCACGAAAGTGGGGAGGCGGTCTCCTTCGAGACTGCCGGCCGGAGAGATGCAGTTGGCGAATGCATGCAGTACGAGGGTGGGTGTTTGAATTAAAATAGGGATCGATTGGCCACTAATTTGGGAGAAAAAAGGGAAAAATCAGAAATAAAATTATTAAAAAAAAGTAATATCCACATGAATGCCAGGACCCAAGGTTTCTGAAAAAATGAGAAGTGCCAGAGGCGCATGACCATTCATGGCAGAAGCATGACTTTTTCATGTCCACAAATTGTCTGTATCTATGGCGGTGGTGACAAGAAAAGTCAAGTTGAAGCAGTGAGGGCCGGGTTGGACATTGTGATTGCAACGCCAGGACGACTAAATGATCTGCAGATGAATGAGCTCATCAACCTATGCTCCATCACCTATTTGGTGTTGGATGAGGCAGACCGCATGCTGGACATGGGCTTTGAGCCAGAGATTATGAAGATTCTGCTGGACATTCGCCCAGACAGACATACTGTCATGACCAGTGCTACCTAGCCAACTGGTGCGAGGAGATTGGCAAAATCCTACCCAAGCAATCCTATGATCGTGTATGTGGGCACCCTGGATTTAGCAATAGTAGACACAGTGCAACAGGTCATGCGGGTAGTCAAGGAAGAAGAGAAAAAGTTACATGTCTTTGACTTCATCTGCAACAAGTTGCCCCAGGATAAAGTACTCATCTTTGTTGGCAGGAAATCTGTGGCTGATGACTTGGCCAGTAGTGGCCTTTGCCTGCAAGGTATAGTGGTGCAGTGTCTTCATGGCAGCCATGAGCAGTGTGACCATGAGGAGGCCCTGAGGGACTTCAAAGAGGGTCGTGCGCATATCCTTGTGGCTACAGACTTTTGGGGCCTGGATCTCTGTGACATCACACACATCTTCAATCATGACTTCCCTTGACACATTGTGGAATATGTACACCGCGTGGGCCGCACGGGTCAAGCAGGACAAGTCAGGAGCAGCTCTTACATTGGTAACCAGTGAGAACTCAAGGATAGCATCAGAACTGACTTCCATTCTGGAGAGATCCAGACAGGACACCCTTGAGGAAGGTGTGATTATGGCAGAGAGATATGAAAAGCACAAGAGCGAGATGTGTAGGGTGGGAGGAGGACAAGGACAAGGGAGGCAAGAAGAATTGCTACCTTCTGTTCTCTTATATTGAATTTTCTTTGGCAACCTGATAGCCTGGTGGCCTGTCCAGGGTGTCTCCCCACCTGCTGCCCAGTGACTGCTGGGATAGGCTCCAGCATCCCCGTGACTCTAAGAGCAGGATAAACAGTTTGGATAATGGAACCTGATCCCCCCCCCCACTTTAGTTGAAATCATATAAGCTAACTGCAGAGTTGCAGTTTTGTTATATGTTAATAAAACGGATATACATTAAAAAAAAGGACCCAAGGTTTCCCAGAGCTTCACACTGCCTCTACCAGCTTGCCTTCTTCCCATAGTGCATGGTGCCATCTCTTCCCCAGGTAAACAACGCACATGCACCCAGCCGTCCACATGATATAAAAGAAAACATGATTCATCAGACCAGGCCACCTTCTTCCATTGCTCTATGGTCCAGTTCCAACACTCACGTGCCCATTGTAAGTACTTTCGGTGGTGGACAGGGGTCATCATGGTCACTCTGATTGGTCTGCAGCTACACAGCCCCATACACAGCAAGCTGCGATGGACTGTGAGTTCTGACACCTGTCTATCATAGCCAGCATTAACTTTTTCAGCAATTTGAGCTACAGTAGTTCTTCTACGGGATTGGACCAGATGGGCTAGAGTTCGCTCCCCATGTGCATCAATGAGCCTTGGGCGGCCGTGACTCTGTCGCCAGTTCACCGGTTGTCCTTCCTTGGACAACTTTTGGTAGGTACTGATCACTGCATACTGGGAACACCCAACAAGACCTGCCATTTTGGACATGCTCTGACCCAGTTGTCTATCCATCACAATTTGGCTCTTATCAAAGTTGCTCTGATCCTTACGCTTGCCCATTTTTCCTGCTTCCAGCACATCAACTTCAAGAACTGACTGTTCACTTGCTGCCTAAAATATCCCACCCCTTGACAGGTGGCACTGTATTCACTTCACTTGTCGGTGGTTTTAATGTTTTAGCTGATTGGTATATATGCTTGATGCCAAAATAAAAGCACTTTGAATGACATATTTATGTATTACAGAAACTCCTAAGACAGCATTTTATCCATTGTTGAGCATAATAAAATAGTAATTTTTTGAGTTAATGTATAAAGGCCAGTGTAATCAATTCTGAATAGCATACTGTAATACTTAAAAGTATTTATTCTTCTGTCCCATTTTGTCTATTACATTAGCAACACTGATCCTTCGCCAATTTTTACTGCCTCAACGATTGCCCAAATGTTATGGTCTGAAACACACAAAAAACAACAAAGCTGGAGTTTGCTGAAGCAAACAAACCGTCAGGGTGCTAAATGTGCTAGTGTCTTGAGCGGCCTCCTTCGAAGGCGTGGTGCTCCTCATGTGCTAAAACACAAGCACAAACAAGAATCAACCAAAGTGCAGACGTTCATGTTGTGTAAATGTCCGTCCTTCTTAATGACTATGATTCTACGGCTAATGTACGGAGAAGATACTCACGCTTGTAAAACACTGCTTTAAAAGATATTTGTGGGAGGAGCTCATAGATTCTTCCTAATATGTTCGCCTCATTGGCGCAAGAAGCATTTCCGTTCCAGACCTGAAAGATGTCCTCTCTGTCTCTCACACTGACACTGACTCCGACCACTTCATCTTCTGTAAGCAGAAATGACATTTTTCAGATGCAACTTGAAGACAATGCAGCAAGGGCATTGCAACACATGACATTTCATCCAGTATGAATTCCCAACCACCAATTCCATACTCTGACATTTAAATTGTGGTGTTTATTTTTTTTGGTTTAGTTTTTTTGTGTGAAATAAACAGCAAGACGGAATACATATGTGTGAATGAGAGGGAAGACAGCAGAATGGTGAGGATGCAAGGAGTAGAGGTGACGAAGGCATACGAGTTTGAATACTTGGGGTCAACTGTCCAAAGTAACGGGGAGTGCAGAAGAGAGGTGAAGAAGAGCGTGCTGGCAGGGTGGAGTGGGTGGAGAAGAGTGTCAGGAGTGATTTGTGACAGAAAGGTACCAGCAAGAGTTAAAGGGAAGGTTTACAAGATGGTTGTGAGACCAGCTATGTTATATGGTTTGGAGACAGTGGCACTGACAAAAAGACAGGAGGCGGAGCTGGAGGTGGCAGAGTTGAAGAAGCTAAGATTTTCACTGGGAGTGACAAAGAGGGAGGAGGATTGGGAATGAGTATATTAGAGGGACCGCTCAGGTTGGACGGTTTGGAGACAACGCAAGAGAGGCAAGACTGACATGGCTTGGATATGTGAGGAGGAGAGATGCTGGGTATATTGGGAGAAGGATGCTGAATATGGAGCTGCCAGGGGAGAGGAAAAGAGGAAGGCCAAAGCAGTTTACGGATGTGGTGAGAGAGGACATGCAGGTGGCTGGCGTGACAGAGGAAGGTGCAGAGGACAGGAAGAGATCAAAAGGGAAGATCCGCTGTGCCAACCCCTAACGGGAGCAGACGAAAGTAGAAGAGGTAGTAGTAGTATTGTGAAATAAAGTTGTCTCCGTCCCTCTTTTAACATTTCTACCTGAAGCACAGTAGTCACTGAACTGTTCTCCAATAGTAGCCAGCAGCAGCTCCTTCCATACAGCAGACTGAGAATGAATGGAGGAAAAAGGATGATTGGACTTCTATAAACAACAGTAAGCAGATGAGCAATAAATAGAGGGTATCACTTACAGTGCATTCTTTTGGTACTTTCATTTTCCAAACGCCACCCTTTGCATTGCTTTCCTCTTCCCTGTATGCAAAACAGGAACAATCATTCGAGAGAAAAAAAAACATTTGCAACCATCTTCCAGGTATGTATACCCAATTTTCTGGAAGTTAAACTCACCAGAGGGGTCTTCGCTCTCCTCTCATGAGATGATAGCTGCATCTCAGTGGCAAGCTGGACACGCCAGGTATGTTGTTGTAAACTCTCCAAAAGTTCTACTCAAATGCAAAAAGGTCAAGAGATGACTTACAAGTTATTCTAACATCTCACTTCACAGATGTAAATGGGTTAAGGCAGTCGGCCCTCTTAAGATTTCACATTTGTTTGACCGTAAAGAAGGTCTGAGCAAAAGGCAGGTCAGAAAGATGCTCGTGGCTCATGTTTCTCATTCTCATTTTTTGATAAAAAGTAGTTTCTATATGAAATAACTTCTAACCCCAGGAGGTTATCTTGAATAGTTTGCAACCAAAGTCATATAAGGACAAATTAATATGAGTAAATATTGCAGTCTTGTCCATTAAATACATGCATTTAGATGCCACAAGATGAAACCCATCCATTAGTGATCTATTAGACTCAATGCTTTGGCCTGTTTTCGTCTCTGCCAGACTTTCTGGTCCGACAAGTTTGGTATTTTGTGGTCAGTATTAGCCAAGTGTGTATTTACAGTAACCACTTCACAATAATAATAATAATAATAATAATAATAAGTGTCTGCAACTGTGTGTTTGAGATTTTAATAGAGAATTTGACCTCCGCAAACATAGCAAAGTATAATAAATTCTCAGTAAACATTGCATGCCTTGAGGACTTTCTCTGTGTCTAATGTTGTTTTCCAAAGAATGTTTTGTTCTTTCCTCTCAAAAAAAAAGGAAAAAAAGGGCGGTTTTTCTATTCGCAGAAGAATAAATTTCCATTGCCTTGCAGGCTGACCATTATCGACACTGGACTGATCTTATAACATCATTCACATGCCCCTATGGTTTACTACCCGACACCACTTAAGACATCAGAAAAGGATTTTATGGGTAATGTGGTCAAAATGTGGTCACATCTTGGTGCAGCCACCACTTGCGGGCACAGAAATTACTAATGAGCTAAAAGCTTACATTGTGTGACTTTAAAATATTATTTAAAAAAAAGCAACTCAGGATAGCTAGCACATACGCGAATAATTTGAATTAATTTTAGATAGTGTGCCATCTGACTATTCTCTAATCACATTAAAGAGAGTGCTTTTACTGCAGTGCACATAGAATCAGAGTGATATTGGTACTAAATTATGCATTATGTTTGGTTTTGAGTATAAAGAGAGTGTAAAATTCTTATGGAATCTTAATTTAAACAAACACTGCATCACCAGTATGTGAGTTTTGTTGTGTAATAGGAGGCCACAATTCCTGCCAAAGCATCCTTGAGCAAGATACGACAACCCCGCTTACCAGGACACGGCACTAGCTGTACCCCAACCAGAGGGCGGCGGCGGCGCCGGCGGCGGTGGGGGGGGGGGCTCTTGGGGGATTAATAAAATCAACATCAAACATTGCTGGACTGAAAAGATGCAGGCCGTGTGATAATAAGGGCAGCTTTTTTCCAGGAAGAACTTAACAACAACAACAACATCGCAGGTGTGCCATGACCTTTGCCCTCTATTTTTATACAGCAACTGCAAAGCATCGTACCTGGACTGTCTCCACGGTGTAGATTTTCTTCAGGTTTGACTCACATTCCGCAGCTGTTGTTCCTGGCAGAGATCTAGGTAATTCAGATGAGGAAATGGAATCCAATTAAGTTCAAACAGCTGTTTTTCCATTACAATCCATACGTTTTTCCGGGATTTCCGGACTCCAAAATGCATTGTATTTAGCAGGCAACATCACTCAGACATGTCACAGAGCTGTCTGCCGGGGTTACGGGTCAGAGTAACAGATCAGATGACCAAAGAAAACCCCCAGTAAACAGTAAACACCAGTGACCCATTTAAAAGCTCATCCGTTATTTGTACTCACCGGACACTGATGTGATTTGTATAAGTTGTTACTGTATTGTGTTCACCCGACTCCTCAGTTGTAATTACTACCTCTGACTACTTACAAACTTAACAATGTAGGTCAAACTTCAAATGCAGACCTTGTTTATGGCAATGCCAGTTTTAATGAGATGAATTTAAATGTAAAAAAAGAAAAGAAAAGTAAAACGTGCTTTACATGCAACTGTGTCAATATACACATGGAAACTCAACAAGCTTTCAACGATGCCACCTGTCCTGATGAAAATAGACTCGATTACAGATATAGCAGTAGCACTTTCAACTTGGGAGTCAGGTACAAGGGTTATCTTATGGAAAGAATTGACCTATTTTGATTCACTATTTCCAACAAGATATGAGATCATGTGACTGTCTTGGCTATAAAGGTCAAAAAAGAAAACGCGTTTTGTGAGTTCAATCAAAACTGCAGCCATTAAAAAGAAATGTCTATTGTCACTTCCCCTTTTAGACATGTTTTTTTAGACGTATGCAGACGTACATGTCGGGGTGCCCCCGATTGTGCCAAATGTCTATTCTTTGTTTATCTTGACAGCACTGCTACCTAGTCTAACATACTTAACCACGGCGGTGCACAGAAACGATATAAGGACGGGTGCGAATATTAATCAATGCAAAAGGCTTACCTATCAAGCCAAAAAGTCCAGGGAGAATGAAGAGGAAGGATGTCGGTTTCTCCCAAATCTTTTCCCTCAATGTGAATGTTGTGATCTTGAGGGTTTAGCAGAGGTGAGCTTGATGCGCTCAAATGCAGTGCTGTGACAGCCGGGACTGCCATTTTTTTTCTTTCTTACAAGTGAAAACCACGACAACTGCCTTAGTTTAACAATCAGATCTATGAACGGACGCTCTCTCTCTCTTTAGGTAGTCGCTAACTGGAAAATTGACCCCGATCAGCTGCTGACTCATGGGGTTGCTTCACCGGTTCACACCGTCATAACAACACAAGAACCATGACGCCCGCTGTATGCGATGCAGCGCAGGACAACACAGACCCCAACCTGGCAACTTGTGAACGCATGAATCAACTCATTTATGCGATCACTCTGTGCACAAACTTTTATAATACATTCCAAATTAGGATAGAATAACTTCTAGAAATAAAAATCTGTCAGTTAGGGGTTGCTTGTCTCGCTGCTTGCAAGACAGTCTGACGAACTGGAACGCGTCTTCCGGAAGTACGGAAAGGATGCGCATGCGCAGTCTTGCTGCCAACAGCTTTGTTAAATTGCTACAGCTAGCAAGCAAGCGTTTGCTGCCGCTGTCCGGACACAACTATGGAGATCGACGCGGTGTTGGAAGCCCTCGAAGGTCATTTTATAATTATCCAAATGAGTAACTGGAATTTAGGTGTAGCAATTCATCGTTTGCTTTCATGCCCTTAGCTGCAACCCGTAACCCTTACTAGCTAGGCTAGCATAGCTTCCGACCCACTTGCGAATAGAAGAAACAGACATAATGTGTCTGGCCTAGTTAGTTATAGTGTTATTCTAGGAAGAAAAAATAATAATGTCGTTTAACTTGACACGTAAGTCAATACTATAGTGAAAACATTATTTTAAAATCCATAGCCTACCGAACGTCGATTCCTTAATTCATGGACTTCAATGTTGATCAAATCACAATATTGCAGAGCCGACAGGTCTGTTAGTGGCACACATCTATTAGTGTGTTAAATGTTAGTTGTAAAGTAGTGCATTAAAGTTACTGTTCCTTTCTAATAGCCAAATATAACGAAATCATTTAAACTTAGCGCTCTCAAAAAGCTCAACCATAAACATCACTTTTTAAAAATTTGCGACCCCCCTGTCGGCGCTCGATAAGTTGTGGTATTCATGCCATGTTTTGACACAAATTTACAATATTTTACAATTTTTTCTTTTCTTAACTTTATCTTAAAGCTTTAACCTGATTGTCAAATTCTTACATATTTTTGTTGTATATACACAAAATACAACAAAAATACATTTACTATCCAATGAACTTGAACTTCATCTAGTCCTAAACTCTTCTGTAGTTTGTCCATGCAAGTTTCAAGAGAACTTGTCAGTTTAGTGAAATTAGGCAATCATGATTACTCTAAGTGTATATAAGACTACATTACATTTGGAAGAAGCTGTCATGTACCTTTAATGTGATAAATTTTAACCTGGCGTATTATAATCAATTAACATTTAGACTGCTGAAAGTGGATGTCTAGTGACTGTCTAAAATATGATAATTCAATAACAGCAAGTTAGTCTGGGCCAGCTCAGTGGATTTCTACAATAATTTTACCATTTGACAGTCATACCGGCAAAGGATAACCTGAATTTGTTACAATTTAAGATTGATTTTTGGATCAGGTAAGGCAATCCAAGGACCTGAATCAATCAAATCTAGGTCTCTGTAATTCTATTTGGTTTTATAAATTCATTTTTTTGCAAAATTTCATATTTTTGGCAGATTTTGAGAAGAAAGGGAAGAAAGAGACCTGTCCCGCTCTGGAGAAATTCCTGTGTCATGTCGCAAAGACTGGGGAGACAATGTGGGTAGCAATGAATGAGGACACCATAATGAGCAAAAAAACATGAGCAACCATTCATTTTTATAGACAACACTGCTAGGATCAGTCTTGCCTGTAACGGACTCAGTGAATCTAGGTTGTGATTTATTAAGATGCTTTGTAAAAAACAAAAAAAAAAAGGGTTCAAGAGGCAATTGTTATTTCTGTGTGGATGATATGAAGACTGGTATTTCCTATATCTTTTAGGGTCCCATGGGCACAGTTCAAATCATACTTCTTGTTTAAGTTGGAGGACGTTATGGACGATTTCCATGCCTCTACAACAGAACAGAGAGGGCCACCGAATCCCAATGTAGAGTATATACCCTTTGATGTGATGAAGGACAGAATCTTAAAAATAGTGGATGGATACAATGGGTAAGTAAAGCTGTTAAGTGAAAAGTTTGTTCATTTCTGGAACCAGGCCACTTCGACTGCAATTAATCATCGCAGCAGTAATGATTTTTGTAGTGTGTTTTATAGTTGATGATGTGGACTTTGTCCCATTCCCCTTGTAATTCATTTGTTTTCAGACATCTCTAGGTTTCGGCTACTTTTTTACATGATTATTTTGTCAATTGAAATGTCATATTTTCTTTAAATCAGTGTTTTCTTAGTTGGCTTAATTGTCTTTTTTTTGATTAGCTAAAAGTTAAAATCGTTAAATCACTGTCACTTGACTCTTACATTTCGGTTTGTGACACCTCTGCATCTGGAAACACTTTTCACTTTATCCGTCTGTAACTTTTCCATCAATGGGTCATGTGTAGATAAGAGCCAAGTTTTAGTTTCTGCACAATTTGTTCAAGCAATTTTCTCTGTCCAGACTCTGTAAAACTTATATAATAGTTTTTGCAGAGCCAGACAATTATTTTTGTTCTTTTAATTGAGCATGACAGAGTGGTATTCTTTGACTATCACAGAGAACATTTACTAAATGTTGAAATGTGACCTTTTAGTATGATTTTGATCCATTATTCATACATTTCTATCTGTCCAGTTCTTTGGCACTCTCCCCATATTCGCTGCAAATAGATTCAAAAGGTAATAATAATCCAGAACTGAATTCATAAGCCTTAAAGTAAAAATATTTCTGATGTTTTGAAGTGTGCACATATCATACTGTCAGAAGTGGAGACAGTGACTGTGATGCTGTTGACTGGCAAGATGGAAAGTGAGAAAACTCTCCTTGTTATGTTTGGCTGTCCGTCAAGTAGTCACGGAAACACCCGTCACCTTCAAACTCTGTGGCAGTTTTTGGCTTGTTTGCTGTTTCTTTAAGCATCTTGTAAAATCTGTGCATTAATAACCTTGAAGCAAATAAGATCTACACTTTAGACTCACTTAATAAACTGTCTGCCCTCAGCATTGACATCTTTTTCTGTATCCATTAAATATTTATACAAAATGCTGTGGAGATATTTTCCCCATTAATCTCAGGTGTCCTTAAATCCTTTTTTTATTGCAGCTAGTGGCCAGTTATTACCAGGTCTGAACCCTAGCCAAACCTGGCAGCATCGCAGCTGAACAAGCAAACATTTATAAACCTGCCCAAAGGCAGTGTTGACACAGACTAGGAGCCACACACTGTTGTGTAGATCTTGGCCTATAAAGACAAAGTATACCTAAAAGTCCCAGAATAAAATAATCTTAGTATTCATTCTACTATATTTAAACCTTTAGCAAAACATGTTGTTTTTTGATAACTTTTCCAGCATCCCATTCACTATTCAGCGTCTGTGTGAACTGCTGACAGACCCCAAGAGAAACTACACGGGCACAGACAAGTTCCTCCGGGGTGTGGAGAAGGTGAGCACTATTCTATGCTGCTTTTTTTCAATAAATTTCACAGCATCAAATATATTCTAGCGACCATGGTCTGTAGAAGTGTTTGCCCTCAAGGGAACATTAAGGATCAGTGTTACTGGGCAATCATGCAGTAAGTTGAATACTTATATGAACTGTTTATCTATTTCAGAATGTAATGGTGGTCAGCTGCGTGCACCCAATGTCAGAGTAAGTACGTCCGTTGTTAAACTGTTCCTCCCCTTGAACTGCTGACCAGAGCGTTTCGATGGAATTGGTCTAATTGCACATTAACAGACTCCCTTGAATGAGCTCCTTTCGAGCCTCATACAAAGGTGCTATAAACGCCACAGCCAGTTATTTGTTTGTGCCTCTCTACTTCTTTTGAAGGAAAACTGGGGCAACCAGTGTAAACAGAATGAATGGAGTGATGTTCCCTGGCAACTCCTCTGTATATTCTGACAGGTGGGAGCTACACACTTGTAAATGGTTGACTTCTACAAGTGTATAGTCAAGTCAGAAATCAATGACTGGAAAGTTAACATGAGTCCAGTGTCTTTTCATCAAGAGGCAAATGCCCACAGGGAGCAATATCGATGCGGTATCACATTGCTTGTGCCTGTTTCTTAACAGTTTTGCTGCCCAGGTTCATTGTAATTCCACTTTGCAAAAGCAATGCCTTTTTTCTGTTGTAGTCATAATGTGAATGGACCAGGAATACCAAAGCCACTCAACAGACCAAAGCTATCATTGTCTACTTCGCTCTCTACTAATGGCCTCCCTGACAGCACAGTCAGCAAAGAGCCTAAGCCACACACAGCGGAGACAGAGGAGCACCGTGTCAGGTCAATAAATGGTGCTTTCTGAGATTTTAAAACTTTTAAAACTCAAAGAAAAGTGTTGTATCTCAGACTATGTATGGTATCGTAAACTGTGATGTCCTCAGGAGAGAATTATACTTTGGCCAGTATAGCATTATCCTCTTTGTTGTACCTGCTGTTTAAAACAAAGTCAGTCAGTAGAGCTCCTTTTGCAGAGGAGCGGTTAGTCCACTCCCTTCATTTTTTTTTTTTCTTTTAATGAGAGAAATGGAAGGCATCTGGGTGGTGTGGCAGTCTATTCCGTTGCCTACCAACACGGGGATCGCTGGATCAAATCCCTGTGTTACCTCCGTCTTGGTCGGATGTCCCTACAGACCCAATTGGCCATGTCTGTGGGTGGGAAGCCAGATGTGGGTATGTGTCCTGGTCGCTACACTAGTGCCTCCTCTGGTTGGTCGTGGCGCCTGTTCGAGGGGGAGGGGGAACTGGGGGGAACAGCGTGATCCTCCCACGCGCTACGTCCCCCTGGCGAAACTCCTAACTGTCAGCTGAAAAGAAGCTTCTGGCAACTCCACATGTATCAGAGGAGGCATGTGGTAGTCTGCAGCCCTCCCTCGATTGGCAGAGGGGCCGGAGCAGCGACTGGGACAGCTCGGGAGAGTGGGGTAATTGGCTGGATACAATTGGGGATAAAAGGGGTGGGAAAATCCAAAAGAAAAAGAAAAAAAAATAATGAGAGAAATGGAAGGGAACTTAGCGGCAGGCATCAATAGATATAACTAGTAGAGCATTGCCTAGATGTTCTTTTCACCAACAGATCTTCTTTAAGGCCCTCAACTGTGATATGAGGGCTATATGGTGCATTAATGAGAAGCAGGAATAAGAATAGACGGACTGATACCCTGTGTTTTTTATTTTTTTTATTATTGTTAAAAACAGCGATTCTCCATTATCGGAGGACGATAGCACACAAAGCAGCGGGATAAAGAACAAACACCAGGAGGATGAGGATGAGGATGATACAGAGGTTGATGAGCACTTGGTCAAGAGACTCAAGCGTTGCACAAAGGAAGAGGGTGAAGAGGAGGGAAATGAGCAGAAGGCACCGTCTTGTCCTAAAGATGAAGCAAGTTCACCAGAGTTATCTAAAGATGATTGCCAGGGGGACCAAAATGGCAAATCTTCTGACACACTCACCATTGCTGAGGATCACGGTAGGTGATAACTCAGCAGTACAGTTCATTACTATCGAATTTCGCAGTTAGAATGAATAAATTCAGGTTTTCATTTAAATTCAGGTAAACAGAAACTGATTACAAATGCTTGAAAACTGAGCTGGGCAATAATTCAGTAATATCACTTGTCATCTTTTAATGGTACTGTATTGTGATGAAATTTGGATATTGTCATTTTGTAATACACAATTTTGTTGTCTACATTAATGAAAATGAGAATCTATTACCTAAAATTCCACCCATAATGGGTTCTGGAGTGTTTAAAGGTAGTATTATTTGTTTGGTATTACACTTTATGTTACTAAACCATTCAATGTGATGAGCCTCAGTTGAGTTCTTAAACATGGTATTTTGTATATGTAAGCAGATACTGTGATATATATATATCTATTGTTTGAAATTCCCTATGATCATTTTCATAATATTTTCCATATCGCCCAGCACTACCTGAAAACAGGATACACCATGGGGTAACTTTTTAACCAATTTGAATTTATTTCTCGCGGCAGTGAATGTGACTTTGTGATATGGTGGTTTCTGCCCCTTTAGAGCCCAGCAGCACATCGACGGAGCCTTCTGAAAGGACCGAAGAGTCCTCAGAGAAACCTGCTCAAGCCCCCAGTCCGGAAAGTGATGACACTGAGGACCGGCCTCAGCAGAACGCTCTTTCAGAGAATAGTCCGGTGAGTTCTGAGGTGCAGGACGGTGAGGAGAGGTGCAGCAGCACGGACGACGGCAGTAACGACAGCAGTGAAGGGGAAGGCACATCCAGAGACAAGCCGGTCCCCACCACATCCAGTAATACGACCGACTTGTCAACTGGGGGCACTGTTGATAAATCAGAGCGCACAGAAACTGCAAATGAGCCTGTGGAACAAGTTTAAATTCAGGCCCAGCCAGCGAAGTGACGTTTATTATTATTTTTATTTACACTGTATGATAATGCATAAAGGGTATTTCTGTAGCACTGTGGACTTCCAGACTTCCGGTACCCAGAGAGATGGGGTTCCTCTTTAAAGTCTCTCAAAGAAGGATCTGTCTTCGTCCCCTTCATTTCCACCCGCTTAAGGCCGAGCATCACTTTGTTTAAACTGGAAGCAGAAATAATTTATACATTACTGGTGAGACACTGATTTTTCTTCATCCTTTGACTAGCCTGAGTTCTTGAGGTTTTTAGAACTTATTTTCAAATTTCGTATCTGATCAATAATTGTGTTCAACAATTTGACGGCAAGTGATTGCCTGACATTTGCCATGTATTTTCAGAAAATAAAATTATTTTCACTTTAAATACAAAGCCATGAGTGCATCAGTGTCTGTCAAAAGAACACATGGTCTTTTTTTCTTTCTTTCTTTTTTTTAATACACCATATCTTAAATGCGCAAATGTCCTTTTTGATGGCAAGAATTTTTACAGCACATATCTGTAAAGTAGTTTTTTTTAGAATTGTATTACATGTCTTTGTAAAATGGATTAATTGATTAATGGAATACTTGAGTTTACGTCACAGTATTCACGAAAAGCAATAAATGGTAACATTTTCAAGTGTGCCGTTTCATTTACTTTAGTAAAGTAGAATTTTTTTCCCCAAATTTACTTTATCTCTCACAGTGAAATGACAGCAAACTGTCGACAGATTTTATTTTTTTTTTAATTTTTGCAGCAAGGGGAGTAAATCTCTTTATTGTTACAAAGGGTAGATGCGACGCTCCACGTGTGTAAGCTTATACTATAATTTGTCTTGGAGTGGAAAATATGCCCTTTCTGAGTTTTAAATTCTGGTGTACTACCGTAGAGGGTATGAATGATCATAATCATGTTGGATAACATCCAGTGAGTCCTCACATGGCCTTGACACATCTAGGCTAAGGTTAGTTATGTCTGTCCCCATGAAACCTGTTGTCAGCAGATTACCTGAGCCGGGAAGGTATTGGGCCACGCAAGGCTGTTACCTGTAAACACACTGAATGGGCAGTGACCGACAAGGTGTGTGTGTGTGTGTGTGTGTGTGCGCGCGTGTGTGTGACATTTCTCAATAATTGAGAAGCTGTGTCATGATAAATACGGTGCTTATGCAATAGCAACACACGACACTAGTGCCTCATGTTCAAATAACATTTTCTACTGTATTCCAAGAATACAATAAAGATTATGAAACTTGCACATTAATTGTCTGCTGCAGTATAACAAGCTGCACGAGCAGGTGCGTGATATGTATACAAAGTTTGGTAGTAATGACTATAAATAATTTGACCCCTTAATCCCAGACAGTTGGAGGATTTGAAAATGCCAGGCCTTGCATGAATCATCAGATTGGTGAGGAGAACCATGTACCACTGAACATGACTTAACCCACTCTCATGCTGATATGTGCATGTTTTCAGTTTTGCCATGTTATATTTCTTTAGGTTGATAAGTGTTTTGCTGGCATTACGAGTGACCGCGTATGAAACCCACTATTCATTTGTCTCATTTTCCATTTGTTTGTCCTCCGTGATCCAGATAGACTGAGAATAGAGAACATGAGAACACTCACAGAGTACATACTAGAGTTTGTTCATCGTGTTTAGGGGTGTGTAAAAACTCAAATCTTTCTGTCATGTGGTTGGAACCTCTTAGCAATTTGCCCCAATGTGTACCCCAGTGGTGCTTTAGTCCGAAGTACAAAGAGCACGATGAGGTATTTTGAGTGTACACAGTTTTGGGTGAGAGCGGTGGAAAGCATATAATCTTACAAATGTCAATGGCATGTTCTACAAACTGAACTACACAGAACCTCCATGTTCATTAGCTATTATTGCAAATGTTGTTCATAGCAGCCTAAATGAAACTGTTTATGTAACACTGGCTAAAAACTGTTGTGTCTACAACCTGCAAGAGGAGTTTGCAAGATTGAACCTAGTCTGCACACGGCATGGATCTTATTACTTAGCATGTCGTGTTATATTTGTGTCCTTTTAGTCAGACAGGTTGCACTTTAAAAGCTAAACTTTGCATCCTATTTCCTGTTGACGCTCCATAAATGACTTGAGTCACACATTTATATTCATCTTCAGCTCGGGACACTTTCATTTTTCATTGGGGCATGTTGCCATCATATAAAGGCACTTGTGCAAGTATTTATCTTACATTATCCATTAATTAGTATACATTATTATTATTATTACATTATTATTATATTAATCATTATTATTATTATTATTATTATCCATCCATTATCCAAACCGCTTATTCTGCTCTCGGGGTCGTGGGGATGCTGGAGCCTATCCCAGCAGTCACTGGCTGGCAGGCGGGGAGACACCCTGGACAGGCTGCCATTCCATTCCATTAATTATTATTATTGTTGTTGTTATCATTATTATTATCATCATCATCATCCATTGTGGTCATAAGACATTCATTGTGTTATGAAATAATGAATGGTAAAACAGAAATTAAGCACATGGGGGGTTATTCAATTTTAACACTCGGTACTTGCACACATCTTAATAAGTAGCATCTGGTAGTTGTTTGTCTTGAAACGATCACTGACTGGAGGTCATAGCTAACCCACCTGCTAGTTTGCTACCACATCAACAGTGTCATATATTAGCAGTTCAAAAATGCATTGCAGAGGTGTCTGTTTATAACATAATGCTGATTTACTCCATCAAACCTGAGGTGGGTTTCGGTGGGTTAGTGGCACGGACACAGCAAAATCCTCTCATGATCTCTCTCTGAACTAATTGATCCAGACACATCTACATTTCTAATCCCCAAACCATGTGATCCATAACACATTCTGGCTTATACTTGCTTTCGTTAAGAATTGCCACACAAGGGAGCCCAACATCAACACGCCTCGTATGCTGCATGCTTTGCTGCCATTTGGCATTTACCAACATTTGGTGTTCATCAATTTGAAAAAAACAAAAACATAGTTTGGAGCGTGGTGATGGAGAATTAAGCCATGAATTGATTGCCCAGTATAGTGGACCACATCCAGAATAAGAGAAACAGGGTCTGAAACGTTTCACGTGATACAAGAGACAGTTTCAATCTCACCTAAACTGTCTTGGAAGAAATATTCCCACAATGGGTCAGCGTCTAAGTGAGGATAGTGACCCAGACAAGGAAATTGATGTGGCGGAGCTGCAGGAGTGGTACAAAAAATTTGTGGTGGAATGTCCGAGTGGAACCCTCTTCATGCACGAGTTCAAGAGTTTTTTCGGCGTCACGCATAACAAGGAGGCTGCAGATTACATTGAAAACATGTTTAGAGCCTTTGACAAGAATGGGGTACGTACAGATTTCTACTTTTTAAGGAAAAGTGTACCTATGACTTTGTCAATTTTTGCATTGACATTCTTCTAGTGCCCTGTTAAGTATTATACTTTGTGTTAAATCTGTATTTCAGGTCAAGATATTTTGATGACTTGACTAATTGCACACAAGTTGTCTTGACATTTTTTAATGGCTCATTATACAACGTTTATTTCCATTCTACATATGCACAGGACAATACAATTGATTTTCTGGAGTATGTGGCAGCCTTGAACTTGGTCTTAAGGGGCAAGTTGGAGCACAAGTTAAAATGGACGTTCAAAATGTACGACAAGGACGGAAGTGGATGCATTGACAAGACAGAGCTTCTTGAAATTGTTGAGGTAATATTTGCAGTTTCACTTTGACATAATTACTGATATTCAAACCTGTTTCTGAGCTTTTTAAAGTTTCAGTTATTGTAAATGTGAGCTGAATTGGTGAATGGGGGTGAACTACAGATGACTCAGTAACAAATCAAATGTCCATGTGTGTCACTTAGTCGATATATCGACTGAAGAAAGCTTGTCATGGAGAGCTAGATGAAGAATGCAATCTGCTGACCCCAGACCAAGTGGTGGACCGGATATTTGAGCTGATGGATGAAAACGGAGATGGTGAGCACCAACACTTTGTGTTATCAGACTGCTTAGAATATACCTTAGTATAGGATAGTTTGTCAAGTCTCCAGTATGATGCTTTTATTCATGTTATAGTCCTTTCATGTGCATGCGGTGTGCTACTTGTATATTAATTTGCATGCCCTTGTCTGCACTTTTCTTGTTTATTGCTTATTTACTAATTAATTATTATTTATTTTATTATTTATGTATTCATTCATTCATTTTATTTATTTATTGTTTATTGCACTTGTTTATTCTCATACCTTTGTGTTTGGATTTAATTGGGTTGGTAGCTAGGCATCAAGAGATATCAAGCGATTACATCTCTTATATCCAAATTAAAATTAAATGAAAGGAGGTGAAATGTGTGATAGGCAGCCATTAGCTGTTCGAAGACGATGAACCTAGATTAAAGATCTGAGAGAAACTCTGCCTTGTTTGACCTGTCCTGTCCCCCACCTCACCTCCTAGGAGAGCTCTCTTTGGATGAATTTATCGATGGGGCACGAAAGGACAAGTGGGTGATGAAGATGCTGCAGATGGATGTTAACCCTGGGGAGTGGATCAACGAACGACGACGCAGTGCGAATTTCTAGTCCTGCAACATGGACAGTCTGTCCTTCACATACACTGAACTCTTGTGTGTGTGGTGGATCTTATGCCCGACTTTGTATCTCTAACAGTTTATAAAAAGAATGCGGTCATCCTCTCCGGCCCTGAAATCTGTTATATGAAACTGAAACATCAAGTATGAAATCTTTGAGGTTTCCAGCCATTATGTGGTTGTAATGAGGATTGATATTCATTCACCCCGTTTTCCTAACAAAAAAAATCAATAAATAAATGCTTGACTAGTTAATGAAGTTACAGTACTTATATCAACACTGTCATGCTTTTACAAACTGCATTTTCACTAGGCTGTTGCTGTATTTGACATAGATTATATACAAGGGAAAAGCTTTCTTGTCACTTTGTTCTGAAAGAGCATCGAATGACTTTATCAAAATGTAAATAAAAAACATCCGTGGAGAAGGCTTGATGGGTTTATTTGGACGTTTTATCTTTGCCCGCCTGCATGACACGCCAGACGCGCCCCACTAGAACTCCAGAACAGCAGGTGGCAGTAATGCCTTTAATTTTGATTCTCGCGTCCACATGAACATCCAAAGAAGACGTTTGTCAACAAGGACGTAAAGCGGGATGTGCCGTGATTAACAGCGTTTTCGACACCTGCGACTCACTTGTCAACGGCTTGCCAGGCAAAAAAACAAAAACAAAACAAAAACAACAAAAGACAGAAACCAAGTTATGGCAGACATGCCACGGTACTCTTGCATGACAACTTAGTTCACATGCCGTTGCTGCGGCCGTCGATATGACACATTTAAAGGAAGAAAAGTGCCAACAAATGTCAGCTGAACTTGTAAAAACCGCCGTCACACTCCAGGTAAAGGTTGTGTTAAACTATGATAACAGTTACCGTGTTGTACAGTAGCGGCTGCACAAAATGTTGAACAGACTTGGCCAAAGGGAGGCCAGTGATATTTGGCAGGTGGCACCGAGATTATTCTTAAAATCTGGTGTATATTCGTTCCCAGGATTGCGTATTCTCATGCATTTGGCGTTGAGTCTAAACGCGTTTGCGACGCCGAGGCAAATCTCGCGCCAAAGCACTCTGCGACAGCGAGAGAAATGAACGGGCGAACTTAAGTCTCTCTGGCATCGTGATGGTCTCGAAGTCTTGCTGGTGTGGTTAAACCAAGCGAACGACTTTGATTAGAAGACGGCTGATTATTCAAAAACTGCGTCTTAAATGTTGGTGATTCCACGGAGATGCGTCTCAAGTTACTGTGTGATTGGTGCGCGATGCTTATCCCTGTGTTGAATAAATACCCCGTAAACAGGTGGCTAGTTTACTTTAGCTGTCTAATGTTAGCACGGCAGAGGACGAAAGCAACCAATGGAATCTCATGTGCGCAAAATCTCACTCCGGCCAGGTTACCAAAACTGGCAACTCTGTTCTTTCCAATACGTCTGCTGCTTATAGTTTTGCAATCAAGGCGGGGGGGGGGGTAATTTGATGAATTAATGCAAATAGATTTTAGGTTATAATAAAATGAGAATTCTGTTTAAAGTTAGAGAGAGTTGAAAATATTGTGCTCAATCCATCGTTGCAGTCTCCTTCATCACTTGCAATCAAGGGGGGGGGGTAATTTGATGAATTAATGCAAATGGATATTAGGTTATAATAGAATGAGAATTCTGTTTAAAGTTAGAGAGAGTTGAAAACATTGTGCTCAATCCATCGTTGCAGTCTCCATCACTGTACAGTAATTATGATATTTGCAGACAGCTCTGTGGTGGGGTAATGAAAAATCTAGGAACAAGATGAGGCCCTATGTAAGGATTATATGAATGCCGAACTAGGACAATCATTAAGCGCTAATTGTCACGTGACCCAACCACTAAAACAAAATCCGCAATTTCAGATCATTGGAATATGAACCCCACCCTTGCCACCAACCCTTGCTTGTACTTGTCACTCAAAGTTCAGCTCTTGAATATTAATGAGGCTAGATGACTCCCTCACAGTTCTCGAGACAATTGTGAACAGTCAAGCATAAAAAAACAGTGTTAGTCATTTACAAATTTAAAAAAAAAGCTCAACGTTTTATTATGCTGTGTTCAAGGTTTATAGAAAGTTAAATCTGAATACTGACTTGGTCCATATCTTAAACCTATGTTTGATTTAGCTTTCAATTAAAACTGCCTCCTGTCCCCTACATATTACCTTTTACATAAACATTTTTATTTCCATCCATTACCCAAACCACTTATCCTGCTCTCATTGTGTTTTTTTCGCATCAATCTCTTTGTTGTAATTCTGTACTTTTATTATATGTTCTTAAATTATTTTCACTTTTAATTCTTTGTTGTTGACTGTTTTAAAGCGCTTTTAAACTGCCTTTTTATTGTTTTTTATTACTGCCTGCAATTTTTGCATGTATCTGCTTCTTTCAAACGTAAAGCACTCTGAGCTGCATTTCAGGAATGAAAAGTGCGCAAAGTTTATCATTATTATTATTATTATTTTGTTATTATTGTAAAGAGCAGATTTCCTATTATGCTGTGGTGCATTCTGCCCCCTCTTGGACAGTCTGCAGAAGGCAGCTGGAGCCTCCAGCACGTTAGTGGGGACCTGTTCTCCTGTCCAGAAGATGAGGCTTTGGCACACTGTATCAGCGAGGACTGTCGCATGGGGGCAGGCATCGCCGTCATGTTCAAGAAAAAGTTCGGTGGCGTAGAGGAACTCAAGGAACAGAGTAAGTCACATTTTTATTTTAAACATTTCTGAGGTGTAAGAACTTGTCCTTTTGGGTTCCTGCCAGTCAGACCGCTTTGTTCAGTACACAGAAGCTCACTGAGGGTCTTGATACTCGATTCTGTGTTCGCACTTTATCCTGGACTAAGCCCTTTTCTGTTTACCCACACAGAGAAGACACCGGGACAGTGCGCTGTGCTAAAAAGAGGCAGGCGTTTTGTGTACTATCTGGTAAAGGCATCATATTAAATGAATACTTTTGTTGAGCAGTTCCCACTGACAGTATCATCTTGATCATTATTATTAAGAATTGTAATATGTTGTTGCAATCCTGCTGTTTTGCAGATCACAAAGGAAAGGGCCAGCCACAAACCCACTTATGGAAGACTCAGACAGAGCTTAGAAGACATGAAATCGCACTGCATGTCGAATGGCGTTACCAGAATATCAATGCCTCGGTTTGTATAAGTAAAGGTCATTTAATGGTACTTAATGATATGTTGTAGAACCAAGTGTAATGAGTACACCCCATATCAGAACACTGGCTTAAAGAAGAATCACAGAAAAAAACATCCAATATGGTAGAGGGCTAGATAATAATGTTGGTATTACTAATGTAACACAATATGTTCTTTTATCTCCTTTTCTAATCGCTGACAGAATTGGCTGTGGCCTTGATCGGCTGAAGTGGGAACAAGTGTCAGAGATACTGGAGGACGTTTTCCAACACACCGATATCAGTATGACAGTCTATAGCCTCCCTGAGAAAGCAGAGACCACCGTGATGAAACAGAACCAGCGCAAATGACCGGATGAAATGTGCATTATGCTGTAAAGATACTCATTGTATACAAGGAAACTCTTAAGTCGTTCTTTCAGATTTCTACAATCCGTTGGAAATTGTATGCTTTTTCGTTTTTGTATGAATATCTTTGAAAATAAATGTCTTGCACAAATACAACTGAACATGTGGGCAGCACTTTTGAAGGTAGATGATGCATCCAATCTGATTTTATTGTCTATTGCTTGTATCATCAGCAGGTCATGTCCCTCAACATCAATGGTTTTCTATTTTTAGGCCGGTTGAGTATTGAGGTTGTGTAGCTAACATTGTTCTGCTTCTTACTTTAACATTTTTTTTGTTGTCATTAATAAACGCTGGTACCTAATTATTTCCTCCTTAACACAGTCATTGCATTCAGTAGCTCAAATCCTTCAAGCAAATCCAAATATTTGTCAGATTCATTCAGTTTTGTTTTTTTGTGTGCACCTGTAGTACATATAGTTTAACATAGCACTGTACATACAGGATCAGGTATCTCTGTTTGTCCATCCCCCCACCAAACAAATATGTTGACAAATGTGCAAACAGTGTACTTGTGATGTTTTAAAGGTATCACATCTGCTTGCAGCTGCTGGCGGCTGAGGTATAGTGGGATGGATTATTGATCTCGCAGCATATTGTACTTAAGTGCAGACCAGAGACAATAGAGAGACTGCGTGTGAGGGTGGGGGGAGGTCAGGTGGGGAACTTGACACCACGAAGTCAAACCGAGAAATCTGTGTTCCTCTAGGATGGGAAAAGCCCTTTGGCACATCCGGCAAATATGACACTTGAGCTGAACATGGTGGACGTCCAGCCATCTTTATTCTGCTTCATCCTATGCAGCCTTGTTAGACGCTCTCCTAGAATGAAACCAGCAGAAAAAAAAACGAGGCTGCGTTTTAACATTTGACAAACGAGTCGTCTCAGATGTGGAAGGTGTAATGAGCACAGGTAACAGCGAGAGAGGTTGGACTAAGGGCTTGTAGCAGGAGCAGCAGTTTGCAGCCTCTGCCCCTCCCGCTCTCCATGCCTTGCCTTTGGGGCACCTTCAATAATTCATGAGGAAAAGACATTAGCTGCTGCGTACACTGCGGCTGCCTTCCCTCTTCCCTCCGCTCTCCGTGCAGGCTGGCTGGGATGTCTGTACTTTGGCATCACTGTATCCGACCCCCCCACCCCCACCCCACCCCCTCCTATATTCTCTCCCATCCCCCCTTTCTTTGCTTGGCAATTGCACTCACAGCAGAGCCACCTAGCCGCTCTGCAGTGAGTGCAGGGAGAGAAGAAGAAAAAAAATCTTTCTCCTGTCTGTCCTCAACACTCAGCCTCACCTCAAACACACAACCTCCGTGTTGTGTCTTTTTTTTCTTCCTATGTGCATGGGTTTAAACCTGCAATGTCTGCCCCTCCTCTTTCCTGCATGTCCTACTGCAGCTCATTGATTTGCCTCCGACATGCTCTCCCCTATCTTCTTTCCTTTTCTCTCCTGCTCAACCCCTCCCTCCCTCCTTCCATTTATCTCCCATTGTGTTTTTTTTAAATTTGCTGCGTATGGAATTGCAGAGCTCAGCATTCCTCTCCACCAGCACTTAAGGATAACTGAAAAAGAGAGAGAGAGAGGGGGGGGGGAGAGAGAGAGAGAGAGAGAGAGAGAGAGAGAGAGAGAGAGAGAGAGAGAGAGAGAGAGAGAGAGAGAGCAGGCAGGCAGGGATGGGAGGGTTTGCGATGCATCATATAACTGCCCCCCTTCCAATTAAAGAGGAGAGTTTATGTTATTGAAGAGCAGCTTAGCCAATGAGAAGGCAGTGCAGGCAAAGACAGCAGGGGGGAAAAAGCGGCAGAGCGAGTGAGCAAGAAGAAGCAGAAGAAGAAGAAGAAGAAGGAGAAGAAAAAAAAAACTGCAGCGTTCTGAGCGTGTGTAGTTTCCATCCCTCCCCTCTGAGCAGATCCTTATCTATCCGGCTACTCTGGTGTGGGGGTGCATTTGAATGTGTGTGTCTGTGTGTGACTGTGTGACAGAGTTGACAGGAAAAGACAAGAGTAAAGAAAAAGGTGTGTCTCAAGGGTTTGAGTTTGAGTCCTGACTTATTCTTTCTAAAACTGGACACAGCAGAAAAAAAAGTAAAGGATACTGACCCCCCCCCCTCCTCCTCTCTATCTCAAAGTGTCTTGGAGCCTGTGGCGAAGGGGGGAAGCCTGGTGGTCCTGGGAGAGAGAGGGAGAGATAGACAGAAAGAGAGCGCCTGCACCGGAGGTAAGCAGCAATACTGATAACGTGTAGTTAAGACACTTCTCAATTCATGTGCTTTTTTTTGGCTTTCTTTGTCATTGTCAGTGCCTGCGATGCCTTGTTTCTCTCCTCCCTGTTATATTAACAGTCGTACGACATGATTGTGCACATATGTACACTTTTTAATTACCTGCAGTTTCTGTCTATAACCAAGACTTCACCAAAAGAGAGCGCGCGGGGGGGGGGGGGTAGAGACGGACGGTGTGTCTATGTGTGTGTGTGTGGGGGGGAGGGTTGCAGGACAGTGCAGGACTCCCTGATGCTTCAAGGCAAGTTTGCGTGCACACGGTTCCCTTAGTACTGCAGTATCCCGCTACATCCCTTAGCGGAGCTGCCTCAGCATCCAGCCGGCACCAGGCTGGGGGACTCGGCCAACTACAGTAGACCAGAAACCAACATAAAAGCGATTCTCAAATGACAGTCTATCCTAATTACTGTTGCTATTTCATGGTTATATTTCAAATCCCGGCCAAGTTGTTTCTTTCTTTCTTTGCTCCGATGCTTTGAAGGTAGTGCACAGGGATGAGGTTGGAGACCGTAGCCCATCTGAGTCCATCCTGTCAGGGGGCTTTCTCGCGCTATGCTCCCCTCATCAAAAACTGTAGCGGCTCACATAACCGAACGAGCGACCGAACGAACCGGTGCTGGATGGAGTCGAGCCCCATAATGAGTTTTGCCTTGTTTGTCCGGTGGTTGTGGGACATCCCTTAAGTGTGAGCCTGCAGCCAGAGAGGAACCTCTCGGATCGAGGAACCGGGGGAAGCGACTTGCATGTATGCAACTGAGGGGGAAAAAAGGGGAAGAAAATAGCATTGTCTTATCTATTCATCTCAGGTGGTGTCTTTAACACACGGGAGACATGGTTTAATAAGCATCCTAACATTAAGGGAAGGGAATTTGAACTCCTCCTTTGAATACATTATTTTTGGTCCTGGTCTTTTTTCATTAATTGTTCCCTTGGTAGTTTCTGGGTGGTTTTTTGTAGGAGAAAGGATAATGAAGAATGGGTGGAGAGAGAGAGCGAGAGAGAGCGAGAGAGAGCGAGATGGATGGATGGGATGACATGCGGCATAATGTCGTGAGTTGGATTTGATTGCGGGTCGTTGCACTTGAAGTTTGTGTGGCGCGTGATAACTGTTCGAGCCGCCCGGATGTTCCCCCCGGTGTGTTCGGTGTCGGATGTACTTTGGATTTAGTACAGTCAGATTTTCTTGATTCTGTTTTTTCTATTATTATTATTATTATTATTATTATCATTATTAGATCCCCCCCCCTAAGTCTGACCTTCATAATTTGTGTTCTAAGACTTGACACTGGCCACCAGTGGGCACTGTCTGTTTACTCTGCTGTGACTCTTGAGGGCAAATCTCCAAAAAAGGGAGGAAAGCATGACTGGACTGAGTCAGAGTCCATGTTGGCGTGTAAAGGAGGTGTCCGTACTGCTTCATTGTCGTAACCTTCAGATATTAAATGTAAGCAGGATACATACAACCGCCCCCTGTCACTAATCCGGGAACATGCATGGAGTATAGTATAGATATGGAGTACAGTGTAAATTAGGGGGCAGGGGCGACATATTTCAGCACCATGGACAGAGCACACAGCGTCGAAACTCCTCCCGTTAGTCAACGCGAACCAGCGCCCAATGGGTAGGGTGGGGTTACACACTGTGTCCGGACCCCAACTTTTTTTTTTTTACCCGTGTCTTGCTGACTGATCCGGTTAATTTGTCCATGGTAGGATGTGTAGAAACCTAGTTTCTTCAAGCAAGGTTGACTGATTTATAGTGAGCTTGCTTCTGTCGACGTTACCAAATCTCCATTCGGCGTTGCCGCTGGCTGTGTCCATTCTTCTGACGTGTTGACTTGAAGCTATGGAGAAAAAGCACTTTTCATTATTCATGCGCATCCCTCTGTCTCCTACACAGACCGTCTTCAAGGGGACACACCGAGTCCTCCGCCACCATGTAGTTTCTGTGTCAAGTCGTGTCTCTTGTCTTCCTCTGCTGTACCCTCTTCATCCCTGTCTGTACCAAGCTATATGGGATAGTCAACATGATTGTGTGTGTGTGTGTGTTTTTTTTTTTTTTTTGCTTTTGTCATAGTTTGTCATGGTGCATGAACTAACACGTCAGTCTCCACGACGAAACTGAACCACGAAATGAAACACCATCTATGCTGAACACGCTGCTGGCTTGCTGCTGCTTGGACGATAACGCAGCTATGAGGGTGGTGCCCCTAAATATAAGGACATGAGATGTCCGAGTTTTTTTTCATAGTGTCTAGTAACAAGGGTATTTAATATTTCATGACAGCCAAATATCAGCAGGAACAACAACTAAGCCTTTGAGACACTAGAAAGCGGAATCCATCCATTCCATCCATTATCCGAGCTGCTTATCCTGCTCTCAGGGTCACGGGATGCTGGAGCCTATCCCAGCAGTCATTGGGCGGCAGGTGGAGAGACACCCTGGACAGGTCACCAGGCCCATCTCTCTCTCTCTCTCTCACACACACACACACACACACACCTAGGGACAATTTAGTACGGCTGATTCACCTGACCTACATGCCTTTGGACTGTGGGAGGAAACTGGAGCACCAGGAGGAAACCCAGGTAGACACGGGGAGAACATGCAAACTCCACACAGAGGACAACCCGGGATGACCCCCAAGGTTGGACTACCCCGGAGCTCGAACCCGGGACCTTCTTGCTGTGAGGCGACCACGCTAACCACTGCGCCAATGCGCCGCCAAAGTGGAATCCGTGAAAGCAAAATCTAAATATTGGGTTGACTTAAAAAAAATGGGTATCAGAATTATAGGATATTCCAACCAATGCACTACCACGGTCTATTATGTATACATATTAATAGTATCTCTAGTAATATTACAGTTCCATGACATGATTCATAATAATTTTGAAGACAGCATGAGAGAATATATAAACACGCAGTTGCGACTGTCATACAGAAGTGAGACAGCCGTGTGACAACAAATTGTCTCTTCATGTCATAGTTTAAACTAAGGAGGAAAAGCGTCTCGGCAGGAGCCATCTGACATGCTGAGACGCTCAGTTGAATAGCCATGCTTAGAAGACTCCAGCTCTCAATGGCAAATGGAAATAAGGCCTCTTGCTGTTCCCCAGAATTAGACAGCGTCCTCCTTAAGATGTAAACAGAGAGAAAGACAGACAGAAAATGGGAGAGCAGGCTTAAGTACTTCTCAGATGACAGGACGGCAGGTTTGGAACAGATGAAACAGGCCTGCGTCTTGTGTTTGCCCTAATGGAAAGTCTGATTCTTCTTGAATCATAGTTTTATTTTCAAATATCAACAGCAGCACATTAAATACAGGCACATTAGGGGCGCCCGGGTAGCATGGCGGTCTATTCCGTTGGCTACCAATGTAACACTAGGATTGTTATTCCGAGTTTAGTTCCGGGGAGCAATTAGAGTGTGACACAGACCCTGAGCGATGCTGGCTAGAGATGAAAGTAACGGAACTGTATGATTGAAGGATTTATGTTAATAAAGTAATAAGTAGCAAGTAAAGCTTTAACCGTCCATTCTGCAAGGTTAAGTAAAAAAACGGAGCAGAATGAAACGTGGTGGCAGCGGTGTCAACAGTTTTCGTTGCCGTTTGATGTGGACGAGTATAGCAGTGCAGCTAGCTAGCTAATTAGCTTTGAGGAGTCGACTGGCTAACCACCCAACGCAACGGGGGACGGGAAAAAAACGTCGGCGGGATGGAAGGACTGAAACCTCCAGCCATGCTTGCTTTGGACTCCGGCAATTTAGAAAAGGCATGGAAGAGTCGGAAGGGGACGTTTCTGGACCTTACTATGCCCGATCCTGAAGAAACTACGGAAGTCAAGCTGTTTTACTGTCTCATAGGAGAGAGTGGAAGAGAGCTATTGAACACTGTCGAGTGGCAGCATGTCAGCGAGGACAGTGAGTATGATGGTGGCGCTCTTTGACGAACATTGTAATCCAAAACTGAATGAGACTGTTGAGAGATACAGGGTTTTTTTTGTGAGAAACCAAGGATTAACAGAAAACGTTGACGAATACGTTACAGATTTGATAATGCTAGCCACTAGTTGTAATTTTGGAGACATTAAAGACTCGCTAATAAGAGACCGAATTGTGTGTGGCACAAATAGCTCTGCAATAAGGGAAATATTACTCAGGGTCTCTGTCACACTCGAATTGCTCCCTGGAACCACAAACTAGGAATAACAATCCTATTGTTACAACCAACACGGGCAGTGCTCGAATTGGGTGACCAGTTATGGGGGTCCCCTATTTGCGGTTGGGGCGGGGGGGGGGGTGTTAAAAAGCTAAAGTTATGCTGTCTTTTGAAAGGTCTTTTGACTCAATGCAACAATTTTGTAAGTCTGGGAGGAGAGGTGAATATCAGTGTATTTACTCTTCGATGTAAGACAGTATGAATGAATGAATCGTTATCGATACTGCTAGGTTCTGATCACACAAATGCACAGCTAGCTAGCTGCAATAGATCATTAGTTTCTCGATTATTTCTTGTATCGTTAGTAAATAGAATGTCTATGATAATGTTAGGCACACACGACACTAGCAGCTTTAGCTAGCTAGCTAGCTAACGCGGTTCCGGAGGTTTCTGGACATTTTCTGACAAGTAACGTTAGCATAACGTTACAGCCAACGTCAAAAACAGCATCAGCTAGCTAGATAACGTTAACTAGCTAGTTTCGAGAAAAAAATTCACTAAGATCACAACTCTGTTCATTCGTAGTAGTTAACATTGCAGCAATATCAGGGAGAAATAATTATTTTTACAATATGTGATATCAGTACTTACTTAATCTATTTACCGGAGCTTCTTTCACAATTCACATGTTTTTGTTAGATAAATAGTCGTTACCTGTAATTGTGGAGCGGGAGACACAGCAGAGGGCTGTATTCGTACCTGCTCGTGACGTGACTGTGCTGCCTAGAAGGATTCTGATTGGTCAGCATTTGCGGTCCAGAGAGCCCGATCTGACTGTGACCACGCAGGCAGAACAGAGGTACCGGTGCAACATAAAGACAGGTGTGGCGAATTAGGAGGGCAGCCGCGGGAACCGCCACAGCCGGGACGCGAACCCGTATCTCCGGCGCCGCGGGAGGCGTTGGTCCTTGACTAACGGGTCGGATCCTTTAGTTGACTGGTTAACGTTGTCGCTTGCGGAGTGGGAGACACGGGTTCGCGTCCCGGCTGTGGCGATTCCCGGACTGCCCCCCGAATTCGCTACACAGGCATGGTTCACAGATTTACTGCTACATGCCAAATAAGAACCCCTACAATATACCCCAAAAATAATTGATAATTTATTGTCATTATTCTTGTTAAAACCATAATACTATGGGGGACCCCCCCCAAGCTTTATTTTCCTTTCTTAAGGGAGGTCTCTTGTTTGTTATGGGAGGTCCAGCCCCCCCTCAATTCGAGACCTGAACACGGGCATCTCCGGTTCGAATCCCCGTGTTACCTCCGGCTGGGTCGGGCGTCCCTACAGACACAATTGGCCGTGTCTTCGGTGGGAAGCCGGATGTGGGTATGTGTCCTGGTCGCTGCACTAGCGCCTCCTCTGGTCGGTCGGGGCGCCTGTTCAGAGGGGAGGGGGAACTGGGGAGAATAGCGTGATCCTTCCACGTGCTACGTCCCCCTGGTGAAACTCCTCACTGTCAGGTGAAAAGAAGCGGCTGGCGACTCCACATGTATCGGGGGAGGCTTGTGGTAGTCTGCAGTCTGCAGACCTCCCCGGATCGGTAGAGGGGGTGGAGCAGCGACCGGGATGGTTCGAAAGAGTAGGGTAATTGGCCAAGTACAATTGGGGCGAGAAAGGGGGAACCCCCCCCCCCCCCCAAAAAACACCAGCACATTCAGCAACGATCTCTATATGACTTAGCTGTTTCTGCTATGAGAGGGGATGCGGTTGGAAACCCTTCACCATTAAGTTGCTATGATCTTGTGTGCAGCAAATAGGTTTGCAGGTACCTTATGTAACTGTCTCCAACAGTGCATGGGCTCTGGGAGGGGCTTGTGTGCGTGCAAGTGTGTGTGTGTGTGTGTGTGTGTGTGTGTGTGTGTGTGTGTGTGTGTGTGTGTGTGTGTGTGTGTGTGTGTGTGTGTCATCATTGCTCATTCTCTCAATGTGACACCTCCCTGTCCCAGATTGTGGGACGTAGGGCGTTCAGTGTACCCCTGTAACTGATGGTCCAGGCAACATAGCGGAGCCATAGCGGCTGTTACTGTGGCACACCATAGTTTGTAACAATCCAAAAAAACCCTCAGAGGAAGGAAATGTACCGTGAGCAACTCGATGAGGAAACTCAAATATTATCATTGGTAAATTGTGTCTGGAAATTTTTTGGGTTTTTTTTTTTGTTTTGTTTTTTCTTCTGCTCTTGTTCAGGTTGTGTAGGCGAAATAGAGCACATACACTGAAGATGCTGAAGGTGAATACAAATCTCTTGGGTGGAATAAAAGAATTCCTTTGTGGCATCCACTGGCTTGTAGGAGGAATGGTAAAGATGTGTACCATCCTCATAACCAAAAAGAGAGCACTTCATCACACACTTTATGAAAAGATATATATATATATATATATATATATATATAAGTGTGTGTGTGTGTGTTTTTTTTTTGTGTCTGTTTATGACATTTTGTAAGTGTGTGTGTGTGTGTGTGTGTGTGTGTGTGTGTGTGTGTGTGGGCGGGCACGCGAGTGAATGAGAATGATATGGGTGCGATGGGAGCTTGCTGAAATAAAGAGTGAGAGAGACAAAAACAATAACACTCAGAGGTCAACGGGGAGTAAGTCAGCTTCAAGAGGGTGGAGAAAAATGGACATCAAAATCACGGGCAAGGACAAAAGAAATGAGGCAAAAGTGATGAGCGGGAGGCAAGACGAATGATGCGAGTGTTTGATGAGCAAGAGAGCGAGAGAGAGAGAGAGGGAGAGAGGAAGAGAGAGAGAGCGAGAGAGAGAAAGAGAGAGACTGTCAGGAGGGAAGAATGAGAATGGAAGAGAGTGGGTGTGCTTAGCGGAGCTGCAAGCACTGCAGCACATTGCGGTGCCCAGCCCCCGCTGTGCTTTCTGTTCACCGTCCGCTTCCATGCACCGAAAAGACCCCTGCAGCAGCATGGAGGGCTTGCCTGCCGATGAACAGCACCTAATAAAGAGAACCTCCTTTTGACCCTGACGCCGTGCATTCTCCATGTCTTTTGATGCACCGTTTTCTTTTCTTTTGGAGAGATGGGGTGGGGGTGGGGGGGCATTGCACTCACGATTAGAGTGCAAACCTGAACTGAGAAGCAGACACAATGTCACACACACAGAGAGAGAGAGAGAGAGAGAGAGAGAGAGAGAGAGAGAGAGAGAGAGAGAGAGAGAGAGAGAGAGAGAGAGAGAGAGAGAGAGGGAGAGCTGCTTGGGAGTAGTCCATTCACACTCCTTCCCTCCTCCCTGGATTATGTAAGGGTGTAACGCGTGTTAATGCATTCACCTCATGGTCCCGCATTCTCCCTTCCATGGTTTCCTCATTAGGAAACATCTGCCTCGTGGTGTGCTCTTGTTTCTAGGAGTGGGCGTCTTTGCAAACATGGAGAGACTCTTTCATTAAGCATGCTGAAACGGCTACAATAGAGGGGCAAACAGCATTTGTGCTTAAGAAAGCGCCTCTGTGTGCTTTTATTTTGATGCTTCGTCACTTGATGCCTTGTACGGTCTGCAAGAAATAATGCCACTGATGCTCGCGATAACTGAAAACCCCATTACCAGTTGTGGATGCAAGTGAAGAAAAACAAACCTTATAAATGTTCAGTTTAAAGGCAGGCAATAGAATTATTGCATTTGTGGTTAATCCTGGGCATCCTCACACTTCTCTCGTTCTTAGAGAATGCTTGCTTGAGCATTGCTTCCCCTCCATCTTTCTCTCTCTCTATCGCTATCTCTTTTTCTCGCTCCCCCATCTCTCTTTTGCACGCACATCGTCATGCATACATAGAAATTTGAGGAGATTCTTAATCATGTGAGGGCTCCAGGAAATGAAGGAGCCAGCCTTTTCTGCTTCCATAAACAGTTGCTACGTTTCCATCCCACTGCCTGCCAGCCCGGAGGGCATCGGCTGAGCGGCGAGAGCTTCTCTCCCTCTGTATGTTCTCTAGTTTCCCCCCCCACTCTGCTTTGCTGATTTAGCTGATTCAGGCTGTGTCTTATTGAGGCTCCGTTCCTGTTGGTGAGCAGGTCTGCCATAGTGTCACTTTGTGTTTTGTGCTTTTTTTTCTTCTTGAGGAGTAGTTGACTAAATCAGATCTGACTTGGCGGGTGTTTGGAGATGTTAAATGCGTTTACCCCCACCACATCAGAGTAAACCTCTCTCTCTCTCTCTCTCTTTTTTTTTTTTAGCTTTGTGCCCTCCCTCCCACGCGGTTTACATGAAAATGAGCAGTGGGCTTGGATAACAATAAGAGAGACATGCCAGCTGGTTGTGAGCCAAGGTGCAGCCAAATACTACTACTACTACTAATAATAATAATAATCCAGGGGAGTGATTCTTGATCACTCCAAATGTAATTCTTGATTGTAACTGAAGTGTTTAATGAATGCATATTGTGTCAATAATATTCCTAACTGACTGTTATTATGACACAAACACCTCCTGGGTATTTGGGAATTGAACTGAGACTGATGCATTGCTCTTTGTATCTGATGTTTGTAAGATATACACCTCCAAGTAATTACTGTTGTAAAAGGCACCGTTCCAAACTGTGTCTTTCAAACGTTTTGTCTTTCAGAGAATCATTTTGGCCCCCAAATGCATTTCAAAAAGGAATCAGTGAAAAAAAATGCTTTGGACACATCATTAAGACAACAGTGTACTAATGCAAGGTTGTAGGTTGTATCTTTTTAGTGCTGCATGCATTTGGTGAATTTGTGGAAATATGGTCACAAAGGCTAAAAAAAGAGACAACGAAACACTGATGTGAGTGCCTTGGGGTAGAGAAAGAGAGAGAAAGCGAAAGAGAGAGGGGCGTGAGACGGAGATAGATTATTGTAGTGGGTGAGCTGCAGTAGGGAGTCAGGAGTGCTGCATTGAGCTGCATAATTAATGTGGTGGGGGAGGAGCCAAAGGCGGGACCAACTCGCTATGAAGAACAAGCTGCTGCAATTCTGCTGGGACAGAGCCAGCCTATTTATTTATTTATTTTTTAAATCACTGTTGAAGAAGGCATGCTGAGCACAGAGGAGTGCGCAAACGTGACATATATTGCTGCGAAACCAGCAGAGCCAAGCCCAGAGCTAACCTAGCCTAGCCCCTGTCTGACATGTCCCATCACAGCGATGGAGGCCTACTTGGAGAGGCGGGGGGGGGGGGGTTGGATGAATACTCAGAGGAAGCACACTCAGCTGTTTGGTCCAGCTCTGTGTCCCTTTCCCATCTGCTCCCCTGGTCCTGAAAGCCAATCAGTCTCCACTGAGCTGCGCAACAGAGCCAACTGTCTCGGCGCGTGCGCTCCAACTCTGTTAATCATCCAATTTGTAGCCAAACGCCTTCCTGTATGACACATCTGGTGCAACTCTGGTCTGATCTATCTGAACCGGCGCCACGAGAACTGAAGAGATGCCTTTGAGTTTGTCAGCCTCTGTGTAAGTTGCTCTCTGTTGCTGTCACCATGTTCAGATTGTCCTGGATACTTGTGAGGAGGTGCGTTCCTACATGAGAGATCATCTTTAGGCTATTTGTTTTTTTTCTTCTCTCCACATAGCTTTCAATGAGACAGTCCTTTTGTTCTCCCTCCTCTTCTTCCCCACAGTTTTATTTTTAACCACTGCCTCCTTTGCAGTCGAGACCCTCTCCTTGAACAGCCATTTATTCTGCTCAGTACTTAGAAAATAAAATTATTGTGGATGTTTTGTGTGTATGAGCAGATCCTGGTGTTGGCGCTCATGCGATGGAGAAATGTGGGTCTATTTGTGATGCTCGTCCTCATTTGCAAGCATAGGTGTGTGTTTATCCACATGTGTCTTGATTGGAGGGTTTAGTGAGTCTGCTGAAGGTGTTTGGAGAATTATGTCCAGGCATTTTAGTTCCCATCTC